>NC_060087.1:83249295-83549295 GCF_922984935.1 Meles meles | reverse complement strand
AGCAGAAAATATGCTTCTTTTTCTCCTTCCCTCTGCCCCTCCCCACTGTTGGTCTCTTTCCCTCTCTCTGAAAGAAAGAAAATCTTTTAAAAAATATGTCAATAAACCCCACGTAAGATAACATTTACATGCAAAGCAATCAGTGGTCTTAAAAAAAAAATTTCACTCCTATCAGTACCTTAATAAAAAAATCTTGGCCTAGGAAGATTTTATTTCAAAGACCACTCTGGTGTTTTAAAACTCTTCATACTCTCTTCCAGTTTCATCTTCTGGACTCAAAAAATGCTGATGCAGAAGAGTCTGGTAACTTGCATGTTTATTCCATGGGAGAGTAAGAATATTGCTTAGATTAATTGAAATTCAGTCAAAGGGCAACAGAGACAGACCACAAGGGACATCTTAAAAGGTGTGGCAGCAGGGCGCCTGGGTGGCTCAGTGGGTTGAAGCCTCTGCCTTTGGCTCAGGTTATGATCCCAGGGTCCTGGGATCGAGCCCCACATCCGGCTCTGTGCTCGGCAGGGAGCCTGCTTCCCTTCCTCTCTCTGCCTGCCTCTCTGCCTTCTTGTGATTCTATCTGTCAAAAAAAAAAAGTGGCAGCAAAAAGGCCAAGAACTATGGTAAGGAAACCACAGGTGGTACCAGCCAAGGCTGTTGAGGGCCTATGCTGCCATTCCTAAAAAGAGTGGGAGAGAAGGTTAGGACAGGTGTTTGGAGAGGCAAACAGTACATGGCCATGACTGTGTAGGGACTGAAAGTATCCAAGGCCTTGTTCAGATAGTTCATTTGAGTGCTACACCAATCACAAGGCAAGTCAAGAGTATCCCCTTGAGGGATGGCTTTGTGATTGACTTCCCTAAAACAGCTGCTTCAAGGTGATGCCCAAACTTGATACCCAACATGGAAAGTGAGCCAACAAGAGCAGATAGGAATATACAGTAGGAGGTTACATGGGCCATCATGAGGTCCCACTCTGAAGATGAGCAAGTGGAACTGGTCACTACACATAGCAAAACTGACAAATCCTGCGATAAAAGAAAATAATTGCATTACTACTGTTAGTACTCCTACAAGAAATGCTAAAGCAATTTGACAATTAAATCATTATATTCCGTGACACCTTAGCAAATGAGGAACATTTCAGCAGTCATTTAATGTAAGAACTAATAGAATTTGTGTTCTGTATCTAAAGCTGTATCTTTTTTTAAAGATTTTACTCATTCGTTTGTGAGAGGCAGAGGGAGAAGAAATGCAGGACTTGATCCAAGGACCCGGGGATCACAACCTAAGCAAAAGGCAGACACTTAACCGACTGAGCCACTCAGGTGCCCCTGAAGCAATATCTTTTTAAAAAATCACTCAGTGCTGTGAATTGTGTAATAAGGCTGGTGATTCACAGACCTCTACCCTTGAAGCAAATAATACATTATATGTTAATAAAAAGAAAGAGAGGGGCACCTGGGTGGCTCAGTGGGTTAAAGCCTCTGCCTTCGGCTCGGGTCATGATCCCAGGGTTCTGGGATGGAGCCCCGCATCAGGCTCTCTGCTCGGTGGTGAGCCTGCTTCCTCCTCTGTCTCTGCCTGCCTCTCTGCCCACTTGCGATCTCTGTCTATCAAATAAATAAAATCTTTTAAAAAATAGAAAAAAACTAAAAAAGGCAAAGCCTGCCTATACAATGTAATTATGGTACTTTCTTTTACACCGAAATACATAGAAGGAACAATTAGGATCTAGCAAGCTAAGATTCAGATGTACTGATCAAAAACTCTAGAGGAACAAAAGGGCCAACAGAATTTTGAGATGTATCTGCCATATATTGATACTAGCTATGCTTTGCTGAGGATATGCATACTATTTGCCACATTATTTTACATGGGTCATCTTTTTAAAAATTACAACTCTATGAGATAGGAACTATTATTACCATACCCACTTATAGACAGAGAGCTGAGGCTCAAGAGAAATTAACTTAATTCAAGGTTACAAAGCTAATAAGCTAAAGGGATGGTATTTGAATCCATGCAGTTTGACCCCAGAACTAATGGTCTGAACTACGATGCTAAACTAACTCCTAAACTTCCTACCTAAAGTTAGGAAGTACTGCTTTTTTAGAAGGTAGGGCCAGAGTGACTGGAACATTTCATTCTAGAGATAGCATGGTATAGTGGAGAGAGCATAGGTTTGAGAGTTAGGCAGAATAGCGTTCAAATCCTGATTCTACCTGCCAATGTTTGTGTGACCTTAGGGAAGTCACTTAACCTCTGATCTTCAGTGTCTTTATAAAACAAATGGTAATGCCCACCTTACAGTGTTGAAAGATGAGATCACAATGTAAAGCACTTGGCACACTCCAGATGTTTAAATGGTAGCTCTTTATTACTGTTTTTCAGAACTGAGCATATTTGATAACCCTGGCAAAGTCATTATCTGGGAGAACAAAAGAAAAGAAGTCAATGAAGTTGACTAATTGAATGGCAGAGCTAATAGAGTGTATGATATTAAGAATTTTGAGTTTTATCTCACAACGAGAAACTATTGGAGGATTTTAAACAGTGGAGTAATATGATTTTGTGCTTTTTTAATGACAACAGTACTATATGCATGTTTTAAAATTTCAAACAGTATAGAATTGTTTGAAATGAATGAAAGTCCTCCCCTTGCTGTCATGTATGTATTTAGATCACTTTAGCAGCTAGACGGTAGCTGGATTAAGGCAGAACAGTAGTAAGAGTATTTCACTTATTCAGGCAAGAGACTGGAGGATTGGATTTAAATAGTGCAAGTGGGGACATATTAGGAATGTGGGGGATCTGTGAGAGAAATCTGGAATAACATGGAAAGTGAGTAAAACAGATAGGAAAGGAGGCAGGGTATAGAATAATGTGCCAATGAGAGGTGTCTTGAGGTTCAAAGGGCAGCAAAGTTGAGTAGGGAGAGAGGAAGGTATAAACTAATCACATTGAACAGGCTGCAGAAGGGAAGGTACACAAATGGCCATCCCCATTCCATAGTTCCAGTGTCTGGGTAACCCCTGGAAATATATCTTGACATCTTCCAATTTAAGGAACATAAGCATACCCCTAATGTTGGATACTTAAAAGATTACTCATAAATACAATGTTCTATAAACTTTTTTAAAAAATATTTATTTGAGAGAGAGCATGAGCTGGGGCAGGGGAGGGGCAAAGGGAGAGGGAGAAGCAGATTCCCCACTGATCAGGGAGCCTGACGTGGTGGCTCTATCCCAGGACCCTGAGATCATGACCTGTGCGGACCTGAGCTAAAGGCAGTTGCTTAACCTACTGAGCTACATGGGCTCCTCTAGTGTTCTCTAAACTTTTAACAGGGAAGCTGAGAAACAAGCCTTGAAAAAGTAAGATTAAGTCCCACTTGGGTTTTAATACTGTACTTTGGTAAAGAAGGGAGACAGGAGTAGAATGACAAAAAGGAAAAAGAAGGAAACGAGAGTCGGACTCAGCAATATTTGTTGAACTGCACTTGAGACCTATAGTCACTTCCTTAAAGGCTTAAGCCATTTTCTATATGATGTAACTCACTTGGGTACTAAACCAATGTTGTTCAAATTAAAAATCTAATGTCATGATATTGCTAGTTGTACCCTGTCATGAAAAAGGAAACATTACCAACACTGTCTAGTTCTTTTAATTTTCTTTTTTTTCTTTTTGCCTAGTTCTTTTTCTAAACAGCTCTCTTTCATTATAATTGTGTGGCAGGTTACACCACCAGGTCGGAAGAACTGATCCCCATTTTTCAAGCACTTTCTTCTTTTTTCCTTCCCTCAGTCAGGTCCTAGAGATGCTTTCTCTTCCTCTTAAAGCTGCCAATACTTCAGGAGTCTTCTTCCTATCAGATTAAATATTATTCCCAATTCAGCCCATTCTTCCTATTCAAGAAAAACACATAGGCCCTCAACATGTTAAGGGTTTTGTTTTAATCACTCTGGGGAAATAGACTATGGAAAATAGACTATGGGGACAAAATACAGAATAAATATGGGGAAATTACAAAGGCTATGGAATTTTAGAAATTTCTAATGGTCAGCTGATTCACATTCCCTTCCTTACTGATATAGTGATTATTAAGATCCCCTTTGTCTTTATTCTTGAGTGAGTTTTCATCAACAAAACTCAGAAGCCATAAAATAAAAGGTTTTTAATTTTGTCTACATTAAAAAAAAATTCTGAACAGCAAAAACTTCCATAAGCAAAGTTAAAAGAGAAACAACAAACAGGAAACAAATATTTGAAACTTTTTTACAAAGGACTAATTTTCTTATTACATAAAGGGTCCCTATAAATCAATAATAAAAGACCATTCAATAGAAAAATGGACAAAGGGTATAAAGAGACAATTCAAAGAAATGGAAATACATGTGGCTCTTGAACATGTGAAAAGATGTTTATATTTAAGAGAAATTTAAAAACATACACTGAGAAGCAGAGTAGCACAGCGGAAGTGTGCTGGGCCCTAAAAACCTACACTGAGATGTCATCTCTTACTTGTTAGACTGGCAAAGCAAAAGCCTGATAACATACTGCTTGTGGCCAGTGTAAGCAAAACAGTTGTCCTTACATTACTGATGGTGGTGTAAATTGGTACCATCTCCATGGACAACAGTCAAATAGTATCTACCAAATTATATATGTACGAATCTATTCCAGAAATCTGACTTCTAGGAATTCATCCTGTAGATATATTCACATGTTCACAATGACAAAGTTACTCACTGTGGCATTGTAAAAGAAGGAGAATGGAAACAACCCAAGTGTCTCTCATTGAGATATAGATTAAATAACGTTCCTAAAATGAGATACTTAACTATGCAGCTATAAAAATGGATGAAGAATGCCTTTACATATCAATGTGAATTGAGTTCCAATATATAGTTAAATTAAAAGAGCAAGATTCAAGACACAATGTGCTACCATTTGTGCAAAAGGAGATTAAAATATATGTACACATTTGCTTGAATAAGCATAAATTATGTCTTGAAGGATATTGTTAAACAACTTCCTTGTTAGTTGCCTCCAAGGAGAGGGGCTAGCTAGGTGGTTAGAGGGTAAGGATGGGAGGAGACTTTATATTTTCTCTGTATGCCTTTTGAATTTTGAATCATGTGAATGTATTACCTATTCAAAAAATAAATATTATTTTAAAAATAAAATTTCTCCCACTTCAGAATTCTGAGCTCTATACTAAAAAGTGGGAGGTATGGTGGAAACCACTTCCAGGAATAAAAGCTCTGTATTTCAACTGCAATATTTTGAGATGCCCACTAGTTGCAAATGCATTATTTATATACCTAAGGATCTCAAGCAAGGGTGGGATAAGGGTGGGATGAATAAGGCACTCACTGTGTGCACAGAATTTAAGGGGATACAAAAAGAAAACCTCCATACTCTAGACAATTCAGTATTTGTCATTTAAAATTTATGTAGGGGCACCTGGGTGGCTCAGTGGATTAAGCCACTGCCTTCAGCTCAGGTCATGATCTCAGGGTCCTGGGATTGAATCCCTCATCGGGCGCTCTGCTCAGCCGGGAGCCTGCTTCCCCCCCTCTCTCTGCCTGCCTCTCTGCTTATTGTGATCTTGCTCTCTGTCAAATAAGTAAAATCTTAAAATAAAATTCATGCAAAAATCCATGATGAACAGAATATCAAAATTTTCCATAAGGACAGGATCAACAAAAGTGCCATACTGAGCCATACTGGAGCCTGATGCAAAAGGAAAAATGTGGGCCCCATATACATGTTTTTATGTATTCCTGAATGGTTAATTTTTTCCAGAACATTAAAGTAGTTGAAAAATTGAAACATAGATACATTAAAACTTACAGCATTAAGGTTCAATATTCTATTTACACCAATGCCAGAATTTATTAAGGTTTACTTTCCTGGCCGAGATGGAAGCAAATTCATCAATAATATTTTTGTTAAAACCAATAATATTTTCATTAAGTGTTTTCTTAGACCTAATAAGAATATGTAGAGTTTGGGAGGAAGTGCTAGTAATCTGGTGAAACTGAAATGCAAGGTATGTACTGGAGACTCTTGAGATAAGAATCGTGAGGTAGACATAGACTATTTAGTATGCTATGCTAAGGAGTTTGCATTTTATTTTGAGGGTGATGGGGAGCATCTAAAATATTTTAAGCGTATGTTTCAGGAAGAGGACAATCACAACAGTGCCAAGGACAGAAAGACAAGACTAGAGGTGGAGACCGGATAGATTTTTAAGGTAGAAAGGCAATTCTGAGGTAGATAGGCTGGGTTTTGATAACTAAGAGGGAAGAAATCAGGATGCCCAACCATTCAAGATTCACCCATTCACAACTTATTCTGTATCCATATTATATTATTCATTCATTCTTGAAATATGTGAAAGGAGGTAAATTATTCTCTCTTTTCTAAAAGGCATGCTAAACAGCTTTTACTTTTGTAACAGAGCTCACCAAAAAACTGGAGAGTCATTCATCTGATCAATTTTCTCATACTAAAAATGACCCATTCATAATATATGCACATATGTGAGATATATCCTCCCCACCTTCACTGTAGTCCTTGGCAAGAAACTGGCAAGAAATCTGGTATTCTGCCAAATGTACCAAGATTTAGGTAAAAAGAATAATAAAAGAGGCAGTAGACCTCAGGTAACTGATAGGTTGACAGTTCTGTTTCCTTTTTTAGGCAAGCAAAAATATTTTAAAATGGAGTAGGTCAGGAAAAAAATCCATTTACATTCTTCTGTGAAAGGGGGATGGCCTCCTCAGTGAAGGATTAACATCTAAGCCAGTGCTGCTTGCCATCCTATGATTATTTTCTTTAAAAAATAATCTATCATGTCCATTTCCAGTAAAGTGGTGCAAGTAACCTGAAAGTCTGTTTGTACCGTAAGACATGGAGAAATACAGAATAGAATATAGTGTCCTTTCAGAAATATAGCTGGGTGTGCAAGTAAGTAAAGGAAGTCACTAGGGGTCCAAACACAAAGTGGAAAACCTCAAACCAGAGCGTTTAGCAGGATTTAGCTGCTTTAATGACAGGATGCAGGTGGCTTAGATTTTGAAGACTAGGCAGAGGCAGGAAACAGCCTTGAGCCTAAAAGTAAGACGGGTTTGGAACCAAGACTCCTGTAGAAAGTTGAAACTTTCAGGGACTACCCCTACGATAAGGGTGAACTAGATGAAAATCCAGTCACCAGTATAGGACAGACAGCCTTGTACCTGGAAAGGCAGTAAAAAGGTCTCATAAGGATTGGTAATCTCAAGCCTGCTTTCACATGGGTTTGGGATTTAAAACATCCTGCAAGGTCCAAGAATACCCCCACGTCAAAAAATTAGTAGAAAGTGTTTGCTAGCTGTTGATATCCCTTGAAAGACCTGGCAGAAGCAACCTAAAACAGCTCTAATGGGACAAATCTTCCACAAGATCCCCACAGATAAAACCACACTGAACATGATTTATAATAAAAATATTACAAAACACATGAAGCAATACCCCACCAGCAGCCAATGCCTGAAGACACAATAGTAGGACTGGACTCCAAATTTTCAGGTAACTCTTCAGTGTTAGAATCATTGAACACAAGAACTCTGTGTAAAATGATTACAGACATAATTGAAAACATGAGAAAAGGACACTTAAAAAAAAAGACCAAATAATTTTTTTTCATCAGTAGAAAGGATCTCATTTCAATCTATCAACTGTTAAAACAACATTTGTTGATTTCTGCTTTTTTCACTATCCTTTTCTCCCCAGCAGAAGAAGATGAACATAAGCTGAGAGAACCAGAGTGGTGTGTCTGAGTTCCTTCTCCCGGGGCTCCCCAACCAGCTAGCGCCATGAGGTGTGTTCTTTGTCCTGTTCCTGGACATGCATCTGACTGTATGCTGGGGAACCTGCATCATCCTGCTCATCAGGCTGGATTCTGGCCTCCACACCCCTATGTACTTCCTCAGCCTCTTGGCTTCACTAACCAAAAAAAAAAAACAAAACAAAACAAAAAAACACCAAAAAACAAACAAGCAAACAAACACAAAACAGAAAACAAAACACACCAAAGACCAAATTAAAAAATAATAATAATTCTAGAACTGTGGGGCATCTGGGTGGCTCAGTCAGTTAAGTGTCTGCTTTTGGCTCAGGTCACGATCCTGGAGACCCAAGATTGAGTCCGAGCGGGGAGCCTGCTTCTCTCTCTGCCCCTCACCCCACTCTCTCTGTCTCAAATAAATAAAATATTTTTTAAAAAAACAGAACCTATGCTCTTGATCGTTAGGCTACATTCTTCTTTGATATATTTGAATGGCTTCAGAGTATGTACAGATCATAAAGCTCACCACCATATTCCCCAAATGTTGCACATTTAGACCTTTTTCACTTACTTCCTATCACAGATAACCCAGTGAAGAATATATTCGACCATAAAACACTGTGTGCAAGTTAGATAGACCCTTTAAGGTAGTTACTCTGAAGTGGACTTACTAAGTCAAAAAGTATGAACATTTTAAAGCTCTTATATGCTGGTAAGCTCCTTTCCAGAAAGGTCAAAATATTTACATACCTTTGGTACTATATGAGAATAAGGTTGAACATTTCTTCTCACATACTGACCACTTATCTATATGCTTTTGCTCATGTTTCTTTAAAGATGTTCATCTTTCTAATTTGTTTGCATGTTATATATATTATATATGTTAATATGTGTATACATGTTACATACAATATATTGGCATATATTAACCTTCACATATAGTTTGATACATATTGGTCAGTGTCATCACACACACACACACACACACACGGATGTGTATATTCTTTTTTTTTAAGATTTTATTTATTTATTTGACAGAGAGAGATCACAAGCAGACAGAGAAGCAGACAGAGAGAGAGAGAGGGAAGCAGGCTCGCCGCTGAGCAGAGAGCCGGATGCGGGACTCGATCCCAGGACCCCGAGACCATGACCCGAGCCGAAGGCAGCGGCCCAACCCACTGAGCCACCCAGGCGCCCCATGTACTTTTATATTGAAGTACAGTTGATGCACAGTTACATTAGTTTCAGGTGTACGACAAAGTGATTCCACAAGTCTATGTAAGTCTATATACTGTGCTATGCTCCCCACAAGTGTAGCTACCATCTGTTACCTTTCAACACTATTACAATACGATTGACTGTATTTCCTGTGCTGTATCTTTTATCCTCATGACTTACTTATTCCATAACTGGGAGCCTGTACTTCCCATTCCCTTTCACCCATTTTGCCCATGCTCCCCACCCCTGTGCCACTAACAACCACCAGTTTGTATTTATATCATACATATAGTTTAACCATCTTTTTATTTTAGAATAGCTTTAGAGTTCAAGAAGTTGTGAATGGGACACCTGGCTAGCTTGCTTAATTGGTGGAGCATGTGACTCTTGATCTCTGGGTAATGAGTTTGAGCCCCATGCTGGGTATAGAGATTACTTAAAATAAAATCTTAAAAAAAAAGAAAAATGGTGACGATTGTACCAATAAGTTTTATATGCCCCACACTCAGTTTCTGCTGTCAACAGCTTACATTAGTATGGTACATTTGTCACAATGAATGAACCAATATTGATACATTATGATTAACTGAAGTTCATACTTTATTCACATTTCCCTATTTTTCACCTATTGTCTTTTTTGGTTCCAAATCTCATCCAAGATACCACAATACATTTAGTTGTCATGTGTCCTTTGACTCCTTTGGCTGTGGCTGTTTTAGTCTATCATATATTTTTGCAAATTTTTTTACTTTCTATTTATAATCTGCTTTTCTCATTTATGTGTGCTGTTTTGTGATGTGTACAAAAATTAAATTATATAGAATATATATATTAAGTTCAAGTATATCAACATTTTCTTCTGTGATATCTTCTACTGTCTTTATACTTAGAAAGTTCTTCCTTATACCCAAATGAGGGAAATGTTTACCTACATAATGTCTTACTGTTTCACATTTTCATTTTTTATGTTTATATCTAACTCACCAATCCATATGGAGTTTATTTTGGTATATGTTATAAAGTAGGGGCCTAATTTATTTTTTCCAAATAGTTGCCATTTCTCTGAAACCCTCACTTACAAAATTCTTCTTTTCTTAAGATTTTATTTATTTGAGAGAGACCTCGGGATCATGACCTGAGCTGAAGACAGACGCTTAACCAACAGAGCCACCCAGACACCCCCAAATCCTTCCTTTTCCCACTGATCTGTGATTCCCTCTTATTAATTAAGGTTTGATTTTAGGCTTTTCTTTTCCACTGTTAGGATGAACAACCATTCTAGTGTGTTCAGAAGTGTCTCAGTTTTAGCACTGAGAGTTTTGTGTCCTGGGCAACCCATCACTCCCAGGCAAACTGGGGTGTTTGGTTGCCCTATCAACTGCCTATTCTTGTGCCATTGCCATACTATCTTATTGTTACTTTAGAATACATCTCAATACCTATTTGAGCAAGTATCTCTCACTGTTCTTTCCAAAAACTGTCTGTTTCCTCTCCTAGGTGAAATTCAGAATATTTTACCCAATTCCAAAATAAAAATCCTATTGGGCTTGCATTACAATTGTAAATATTTTTTGCAATATTGAGTCTTCCCCTCACGCAAGACTCAATATTGCAAAATATTGAAGACTTCTTTCAAGTCTTCTCTTGTGTTTCTCATTAAAGATTCAAAGTTCTTTCCATATAGGCCCTTACATGTATTTTATTCCTAAGCAATCTAAAATTTTACACTGCTGGGTGCCTGGGTGGCTCAGTTGGTTAAGGATCTGCCTTCGGATCAGGTTATAATCCAGAAGTCCTGGAACTGAGTCCCAGATTGAGCCCTGCATCGGGCCCCCTGCTCAACAGGGAGTCTGCTTTTCCTTCTACCCCTCACCCTGCTCGTGCTCTCTCTCTAATAAATAAATAAAATCTTTAAATGAAGAAAAACGTTCAAAATTTTACACTGTTATAGGGCATGGGATCTTTTTCCCATATTTTGTAAATAATTAAAAATATTTTCACATATATCCACACAATTTTACCTAAATGAATAAATGTGAATATATGGGTACTATATTTATTAACTACAACATTTTTTCTTTTCTTTTTTAAATCATGTTCAGTTAGCTAACATACATAGTCTTTTTTTCCTTTTCTTCTCTTTCTTTCTTCCTGTTTAGCTTGGCTACCCCAACTCTTCTCCATTTCTACCCCATCACACATACTAATAACTTAATATTTATCTTTCTATTTCCCCCATACTTAGATAATGATAGACAGATACATAGATAGACAGACAGATACGCTTTTGATCATAGATTATTTTTAAAAATGGGATCATATTATATGCATCTTTACCATTTTTTATATTGCCAGATTGCTTACCATGACTATGATACTAAATATTTTTACCATCAATGTGTAAGAATACTTGTATGGAAAAAATATTCTTCCTCCTGTGTTTCTTTTACTCTCACAGTACTACCATGCAATACTTCTGACACAAGATGTGTGCATTTTCCACACATCAAGCAATTCTTCAACACCAGCTGGGTGTCATAAAATTCAGTTTGGTTCTAACACTACCTAGAGTTGGCATCAGATCCCGCAAGTTAAGGGCTCACTCCCACAACACTGCCCCACTTCAGATACCAGTTCAAAGTCGCAGGTTGTCACCTGTACTCCTTTTTAAAAAATTAACATATAATGTTATATGTTTCAGGGGTACAGGTCTCTGATTCATCAGTCTCATATAATACCCAGTGCTCACTACAACACATACCCTCCCCAATGTCCATCACTTTGTTACCCCATCCTCAACGCCCCCTCCCCTCCAGCAACCCTCAGTTTGTTTCCTGAGATTAAGAGTTTCTTATGGTTTATCTCCCTCTCTGGTTTCATCTTGTTTCATTTTTTTCCTCTCTTCCCCTACAATCCTCTGCCATGTCTCTCGAATTCCACATATCAGTGAGATCATATGACAGTTGTCCTTCTCTGACTGATTTTGTTTAATACAATACCCTCTAGTTCCATCCATGTCATTGCAAATGGCAAGATTTCATTTTTTGATGGCCACATAAATGGCCATATTTCCATATAGGCCCTTACATGTATTTTATTCCTAAGCAATCTAAAATTTTACACTGCTGGGTGCCTGGGTGGCTCAGTTGGTTAAGTTGGTCAGTTGGCCATATGGTCACATTTCTTTTTTTTTTTTTTTAACATATAATGTATTATTTGCCCCAGGGGTACAGGTCTGTGAATCGTCAGGCTTACACACTTCACAGCACTCACCATAGCACATACCCTCCCCAATGTCCATAATCCAGCCACACTCTCTATATCCCCTTCCCCCCAGCAACCTTCAGTTTGTTTTGACATCTTCTTTATCCATTCATCTGTCGATGGTCATCTGGGCTCTTTCCATAGTTTGGTTATTGTGAACATTTATGCTATAAGTTAGGGTTCCCATGACCCCTTCCTTTGGTTTGGTAATTTGTTAGAATGACTTATGAAATTCAGGGAAACACTTAATTAGGTTTAATGGTTTATTATAAAGTATATAATAAATGCAGTGACTGAGCAGCTAGATGAAGAGAAATAGGGCAAAGTTCAGAAGGGTCCTGAACACAGGAGCTTTCGCCCCTGTTGAGTTGGGATGTGCCACCCCCCAAGTATGTAAATGTGTTCACAAACCCAGAAGCCCCCTAAGCCCTATATGATTGGGATTTTTATGGAGGCTTCATTACATAGGATGATGGATTATTAATTCTGTTTCCAGCTCCTTTCCCCTTCCTGGAGGATTGGGGGCTGGGACGAAAGTTCCAAGCTTGTAATCATGGCCTGGTTTTTCTGATGGCTAATTTCCTGAATGACTCCAAGTCATTCAGGAGTCCATGAAGTGTTGCCTTGTTAGACTAAAAGACAGCTTTATCACCCAGGAAATTTCTAGGGATTTAGGAGCTCTGTATCAGGAACTAAGGTTAAAAACCAAATATTGGGGGGGGGGGGGCGGGAAATGGTACTGATGCTGTTATCACTTAGGAAATTGCAAGGATTTTAGGAGCTTTGTGCCAGGAATTGGGGGCAGAGGCGAACATGTGTTTTCTATTATTTCACAATACCCTTTCCCCACATAGCCAGTCTTAAACCACCCAAATTTCCATCATAAGAGATTTTCTGGGTAAAATATGGTACATTGGAACAACAGAAGGCCATACAGCTGTAAAAATAAATAAGAAAGCTTTCTATATGCTGCTATGGTGTGATCTCCAGTATATACTGTTAAGTGAAAGAACAGAGTGCAGAGCAGTATTACAGTATGCTAACTTTTATGAAGTAAAGGGGAAAGTAAAAACATATAGCTATTTATGTTTTCAAAAACAAACAATGAAAGTATAAACTAAGAGCTAATAAAAATTGTTACCTCTAAGAAGAAGGAACAGGCTGTTGGCAGTAAGGGATGAAGGCTAGACTTCTCTGAATGTGTCTTTCATAATCTTGACTCTGAAATCATGTAAATTTTTTTCATGATTATGACAAAAATTTAACCAAAGATCCCTAAAAGTTGAAAACAGGACAAAACAAAAATGCAAAAAAATAACTCTAAATACGTATTAATTGTTGGCAGACCTACCCAGAGAATTATTCCAGTTTTCTTTAAAGCTAACAGTAATTTGACTAAAGTGATGGGCTATACTCCAAAGACAAAAAGAATCACACAGAAATATTAAATTAATCCAATAATCATATTTGTTAGCAATAATACTGGAATTGTTATTTTAAAACTATTAGATATTTAGAAGAACAAAGTAAATAAATAATTATGTTAATATCACTAGCAACCGAGATTTCAGCATAAGAGAAAAGAGATACAATTATAAAATCAAAGAAGTTGAGTACAAATTCTATAATCTTAATTTTGAACTGGAAATATCAGAATGAACTAATTTAGTTTTCTTCTTTAAAAAATACTTTTAATACTTACAGAGTTGAATAGTTCCATCTCTTCTTTTATATAGCTTATTGATATACAGTCAATATTAGCAAGATATCCTCTGCCCCTGCCCTGTACCCCCAATCTGCCAGACTCGGCATGTGTACCATTTTACTTGTATATTAAGTATTGAGACATCTGAAATTTGTTTTTTGAAATTGTGTAAAAATCCATTCCTATTTTCTTTGAAATGGATAGCCAATTGTGCCAGTTTCAATTATTAAATAATCTATCCTTTTCCTATTGAACTATTGACTGGTCATACATTAACTTTTCATATATCCTGGAGTTTCATTCTGGATTTGTCATTCTGCTGCACTGATTAGTCTAATCTTGTATTACTATTAGGCTGATTGGATCACATTGGCTTAATAGCATTTCCTAACACCTACGAAGGAAAACCCTCACTGAGTGTTCTTATTTTTTACTTTTCTTGGCTACTCATTATATCCAATTCCATTGACAAAAAAATCTTGCTGGGATTCTAATCAGAATTACATTACATTTATATATTAATTCTGGAAGAATCAACATTTTTATCACAGCATGTCTCCCCATTTGAGAACACTGAATGTACCTTTTCATGGGTTCATGAGATTGTTTCATATTTATAAAATATTTATAATGAGATTTTACAGTTTTCTTCAAGTAAGTCCTGTGTTTTTATGTTTAATTGTATTCCAAAATATTCTATAAGTTCTTTAAAAAATTTTTTTGCCATCTTTATTGAGGCATACTTGACAAGTGAAATTTGTATATATTTAAAGTGTACAAGATGATGTTTTTATGTGTATACATTGTAAAACTATTACCACAGTCAAGCTAATTGGCATGTATGTCACTTCACATAGTTTTGTGTGTGTCTGTGTATCTGTGTGGTGAGAACACTTAAGATTAAATCTCTTAGTAAATTTTGGGCAGAACAAACCACAAATAAAGGAAGAGAAGAGACTGCAGTGAAGGAGCAGGAGATATAACTAGCTTTTATAACACAGAGAAGAAGGCAGAGACTTAGACAAAATGCCAGGACAGAAGAACTTATCCCAAGTTAAAGAACAAGATAAGGCCAAGGCCAGAGATCTAGGTGGAACAGATATATGTAACATGCCTGATGGGGAATTAAAAACAACCATAATAAGATACTCACAGAGCTTGAGGAAGGAATAGAAGACATCAGTGAGACTCTTATCACAGAGATAAAAGAATTTAAAAAGAATCAATCAGAGATGAAACATGCAATAGGACTGGAAATGGGCTTGATGGAATGAACAGAAGGCTGAAATAATCAGAAGAATGAATTAGTGACCTAGAAGATGAAATAATAGAAAGTAATGAAGCTGAACAGAAGAGAAAAAGAAGAATTATACAACATGAGAATAGACTAAGGGATCTCAGTGACATCATCAAACATAATAGCATACATATTATAGGAGTCCCAGAAGAAGAAGAAGAGAGAAAAGGCAGCAGATAATTTATTTGAAGAAATAATAGGTGAAATTTTCCTAATCTGGGGAAGTAAAAAGGCATCCAGATCCAGGAGGCATAGAGAATCCCCATAAAAATCAACAAAAGCGGGCCAACACCAAGACATATTTAGTTAAATCTGCAAAATATAGTGATAAAGAAAACATCTGAAAAGCAGCAAGTCAAAAGTAGTCGTTAACTTTCAAGGGAAGATCCATAAGTCTAGCTGGCAATTTCTCAACAGAAAATTGGCAAGCCAGAAGAGAGTGGCATGATATATTCAAAGTGGTGAATGGGAAAAATCTGCAGCCAAGAATAAGCTATCCATTAAGACCATCATTCAGAATGCAAGAAGAGATAGAGTTTCCCAGACAAACAAAAACGGTACGAATTTGTGACCACTAAACTAGCCCTGCAAGAAATATTAAAAGGGACTCTTCGAATGGAGGGACCAAAAGTGACAAAGACAAGAAAGGATATGAGAAATCCCCAGAAACAATGACAAAACAAGTAATAAAATGGAACTCAATATCATATCTATTGATAATTACTCTATGTGGAAATGGACTAAATGCCCCAATGAAAGGACACAGGGTGTCAGAATGGATGAAAAAAGACCCATCTGTGTGCTGCCTACAAGAGACTCATTTTAGATCTAAAGGCACCTGCAGACTGAAAGTGAGAGGCGGAGAGACATTTATCATACAAATGGCTATCAAAAGAAAGCCAGAGTAGCAATACTTATATCCGACAAACTAGACTTTAAAACAAAGACTGTAACAAGAGACAAAGAAGGGTACTACATCATAATAAAGGGGACAATCCAACAAGAAGATATAGCATTGTAAATATTTATACACTCAACATGGGAGTAACCAAATACATAAAACAATAACATAAATGATCTAATTCATCTCCTACAATAATAATAGGGGACTTTAACACCCCACTTACATCAATAGAGAGATCATCTAAACAGAAAATCAACGAGGAAATAATGGCTTTGAATGATACACTGGACCAGATGGACTTAACAAATATATTCAGAATATTCCATTCTAAAACAGCAGAATACACATTCTTTTTAAATGCATATGGTACATTCTCCAGAATACATCTCATATTAGGTCACAAATCAGACCTCAACAAATACAAAAGAAGTGAAATCATACCATGCTCCTTTTCTGACCACAATGCAATGAAACTGGAAGTCAAACACAAGAAAGCATTTTGAAAAGACCATCAATATATGGAGGTTAAACAGCATGCTACTAAACAATGAATGGGTCAACCAGGAAATCAAAGAAGAAATTTAAAAATACATGGAAACAAAGGAAAATGAAAACACAACTCAAAACCTTTGGGATGCAGCAAAAGTGGTCCTAAGAGGGAAGTATATAGCAATACAGGCCTACCTTAAGAAGCAAGAAAAATCTCAAATAGCCTATCCTTACTCCTAAAGGAGTTAGAAAAAGAATAACAAGAAAAACCTAAAGTCAGAAGAAGGAAGAAAATAATGGTTAGAGCAGAAATGATATAGAAACTAAGAAACAACAGAACAAAACAATGAAACCAGAAGCTGGCTCTTTGGAAAAATTAATAAAATTGATAAACCTCTAGCCAGACTTATCAAGAAGAGGGAAAGGACCCAAATAAATAAAATCACAAACGAGAGAGGAGAAATAACAATCAACACCATGGAAATATAAACAATTATAAGAGAATATTATGAAAAACTAGATGCCAACAAATTGGACAACTGGAAGAAATGGATAAATTCCTTGAAACATATAAATTACCAGAACTGAAACAGGAAGAAATATAAAACTTGAACAGACTGATAACCAGCAAAGAAACTGAATCAGTAATAATAATAAAAAAAACCCTCCCAACAAACAAAAGTCCATGGTCAAATGGCTTTGTAGGTGAATTCTACCCATTTAAAGAAACATCAATACTTATTCTCAAACTATTCCAAACAACAGAAAAGGAAGGAAAACTTGCAGATTCATTCTATGAGGCCAGCATTACCCTGATACCAAAACCAGATAAAGACTCCACTAAAAAAGAGTGGAGGATGTAGGCCAATATCCTTGATGAACATGGATGCAAAAATTTTCAATAAAATACTAATAAACCAAGGGTCTCCTGGGTGGCTCAGTTGGTTAAGCATCTGCCTTCAGCTTGGGTCACGATCCCAGGGTCCTGAGATCAAGGCCCATGTGGAGCTCCCTACTCGGCAGGGAGCCTCCTCTCCCTCTCCTTCCCTCTCCCTACTGCTTGGCCTGCTTGTGTGCTCTCTCTCTCTCTCTGTCAAATAAATACACAAAATCTTTTTTAAAAATACTAACAGACCAAATCCAACAATACACTTAAAAAAAAATCATTCACCACAATCAAAGGGGAATTATTCCTAGGTTACAAGGGTAGTTCAATATTCACAAATCAATCAACGTGATACATCACATTAATAAAACAAAGGGTAAGAAATATATGATCATCTCAATATAAGCCAAAAAACCATTTGACAAAGTACAACATCCAAAAAAAAAAAAAAAAACAAACAACCCCTCAACAAAGTAGGTTTAGAGGGAACATATGTCAACATAATAAAGGCCATATATGAAAAGCCCACAACTAATATCCTCCATGGGGAAAAACTGAGAGCTTTTCCTTTACAGTCAGAAACAAGACAGGAATATCCATTCTCACCACTTTTACTCAGCATGGTACTGGAAGTCCTTGCCACAACAATCAGACAACAAAAAGAAATAAAATGCATCCAAATCAGGAAGGAAGTAGTAAAACTTTCACTATTTGCAGATGACATGATATTATATACAGAAAACCCTAAAGACTGCACCAAAAAACTACTAGAACTGATAAATGAATTCAGTAGTTGCAGGATACAAAAGCAATGTACAGAAATATGTTGCATTTCTATACACCAACAATGAAGCATCAGAAAGAGAAATTAAAGAATCAATCCCATTTATAATTGCACCAAAAATGGTAAAATGAAGTGAAAACCCTTAAAGAAGTGAAAACCCTTTAAAACTATAAAACACTGATGAAAGATATTGAAGATGACACAAAGAAATGAAGACATTCCATGCTCATGGAATGGAAGAACAAATATTAAAATGTCTATACTACCCAGGAAGGAGCAAGATGGCAGGGGAATAGGAAACCTAAATTTCATCTGGTCCCAGGAATTCAGCTAGATAGCTATCAGACCATTCTGAACACCTACAAACTCAACAGGAGATCGAAGAGAAGAGCAGCAATTCTAAGAACAGAAAAGCAACCACTTCCTGGAAGGTAGGACGTGAGGAGAACTGAATCTGAGGTGATATATATGGGAAGATAGACGGGGGGTGGGGGGGGGGGGGCTCCTGGCAAGTGGTAGAGCAGCACAGCACAAAATTGGAACTTTTAGAATCTGCTCCACTGAGGGACATCACTCAAGAGGCTAAGCTGGGGGTGGAGCTCATACTGGTACAGTGTGGTCTCAGGACCTGCAGGTTCACAAAAAGACCAGGGGTGTCTTGAATGTGGCAGAGCTCCCAGGTATTGGAGCAGGGAAGCCGGCTGTAGAGACAGAGCTGAGGAGTGGACTCTCAGCTCGGGATTACCTTAAATGGTGATCCGAGGCACAGTCGGACCACCACTCTTCAGGCAAGGACCCAACAAGTGGCAAAGCAGGGACCCCACAAGTGGAAGATCAGGGAGAACCCCCCCTTCCTCCACTGGGAAGAGTGGCATGGAAGTGCACTGCAGGAATCTGCTGGGTTTGGAGACTTCAAATGGGGCCATGCACCAGAGATAGAAACAGTCACAGGCTGGGTGAGCTCAGAGTGCAGCTGGAGACCAGGGAGGCAGGAGGGACTGACTGCTTTTCTCTGAGGGCCCACTGAGGAGTGGGGCCCTGAGCTCTCAGCTCCTCTGGGCCAGAGATTGGGAGGCTGCCATCTTCATTCCCATCTTCCAAAGCTGTGCAGAAAGTGTTCATGGAACAAAAGCTCCTGAGAACAAACCTGAGCAGATTGTTTAGCCTGGCCCCTGGCAAGGGTGGTACAATTCCCCTCAGGCAAAGACATTTGAGAATCACTGCAAAAGACCCCTCCCTCATAAGATCAGCAAGAACATCCAACCAATCCAAGTCCATTAATCAATGAGAACAGTGGAACTCCAGAGCTAGGGGAGTGCAACACAAAATTCATGGCTCTTTTCCCATGATACTATAGTCTTTCAAAGTTAAATTTTTAAAATTTTCATTATTTTTTCTTTTTCTAGCTTTCTTTTTTAAAAAATTTTTCCTCTTTCCTGTTTTAACCTATTTTTTTAAAGAGTTTATTTATTTCTTTGACAGACAGAGATCACAAGTAGGCAGAGAGGCAGGCAGAGAGAGAGGAAGAAGCAGGCTCCCCGTTGGGCAGAGAGCCCAATGTGGCATTCGATCCCAGGACCCCGGGTTCATGACCTGAGCTGAAGGCAGAGGCTTTAACCCACTGAGCCACCCAGGTGCCCCTATTTTAACCTATTTTAACTATTTTATCTTTTAAATACATTTTTTATAATTCTTTTTAGGGGCATCTGGGTGGCTCAGTTTGTTGAACATCTGCCTTCGCCTCAGATCATGATCCCAGGGTCCTGGGATCAAGTCCTGCAATGGGCTCTCTGCTCAGCAGGGCGCCTGTTTCTCCCTCTACCTCTGTCTGCTGCTGTACCTACTTGTGCTCTCTCTCTTTGGCAGATAAATGAAATATTTAAAAAAGAAATCCTTTTTGATTTTCATTTTTATACTCATATTTTATCCTTTCATCATATTTAACCTTATTTTTTTGGTATACATGTAAGTTTTTCTTCCTTTAAAATTTTGGGATAGAGTTTCTTCTAATAGACCAAAATATACTCTAAATCTAGCATGTGGCTTTGTTCAAGTCCCCAGCCTGATCACATTCTCTCCTTATTTTTTCTTTTTTCAACTAGCTTCTTATCAATTCCTTTTTAAAAATCTTATTTTAAATTTTCATCTTTATAGTCATATTCCATCCTTTCACATCATGTTCACCCATATATGTATGTATGTATGTATACACACACACACACACACACACACACACACACACACACACACATGTTTTTCTTTCTTTAAAATTTTGGGAGGCAGTTTCTTTTAACAGACCAAAATACAACAAAAATCAAATGTGTGCCTCTGTTCTATTTACCAGCCTGATCATTTTTTCCTCTTTCTTTCTTCTCCCCCCACCCTCAAGTTTCAGGTTTCTTCTGATTTGATTAGTGTATATGTTTCTGGGGTCAGTGTTACTTTTTTAGCATTTTGTTCTCTCATTCATCTATTCTTCTCTGGACAAAATGACAAGGTGGAAAAACTCACCACACACACAAAAAAAGAACAAGAGGCAGTACCAACTGCTGGGGACCTAATCAATATGGACATTAGTAAGAAGTCAGAACTAGAGTTCAGAATGACAATTATAAAGATGCTAGTTGGGCTTGAAACAAGTGTAAAAGATAATAGAGAATTCCTTTCTGCAGAAATAAATGAACTAAAATCTAACCAAGTTGGAAAAAAAAAAGCTATTAATGAGGGGTACTAAAAAATTGAGGTTCTTACTGCTGGGATAAATGAGGCAGAAGAGAGAATTATTGATATAGAAGGCCAAATCATGGAGAATAAAGAAGCTAAAAAACGAGATAAACAAGTACTGGATCATGAGGGGAGAATTCGAGAGATAAGTAATACCATAAGGCAAAACAATATTAGAATAACTGGGATCCCAGAAGAAGAGAGAAAGGGGCATAAGGCATATTGGAGCAAATTATAGTGGAGAACTTCCTTAATTTGGGGAAGGAAACAAGCATCAAAATCTAAGATGCAGACAGTGCCTCTCAAAATAAATAAAAATAGGTCACCACCCCATAATCTAATAGTAAAACTTAAAAGTCTCAGAGACAAAGAGACAATCCTGAAAGCAACTCGGAACAAGAGGTCTGTAACCTACAATGGTAGCAATATTAGATTGGTAGCAGACCTATCCACAGAGACCTGGCAGGCCAGAAAGGACTGCCATGATGTATTCAGAGCACTAAATGAGAAAAATATGCAGTCAAGAATACTATATCCAGCTAGGCTGTCATTGAAAATAGAAGGAGAAATAAAAAGCTTCCAGGACAAACAAATACTAAAAGAATTTGCAAACACCAAAACAGCCCTCCAGGAAATATTGAAAGGGGTCCTCTAAATAAAGAGAGAGCCTAAAAGTAGTAGACCAGAAAGAAACAGAAACAATATACAGAAACAGTCCCCTTACAGGCAATACAATGGCACTAAATTCATATCTTTCAATAGCTGCCTTGAATGGAAATGGGCTAAATGCCCCAAGCAAAAGACACAGCGTATCAGAATGGATTAAAAAAAAAAAAAATACCCATCGATATACTGTCTGCAAGAAACTCATTTTAGACCCAAAGATGCCTCCAGATTTAAAGTGAGGGGGTAGAAATCAATTTACCATGCTAATGGACATCAAAAGAAAGCTGGGGTGGCAATCCTTATATCAGACAAATTAGATTTTAAGACAAAGACTATAAAAAGAGATGAGGAAGGACACTATATCATACTTAAAGGGTCTGCCCAACAAGAAGATCTAATAATTTTTAATATTTATGCCCCTAACATGGGAGCAGCCAACTATATAAACCAATTAAAAACAAAATCAAAGAAACACACTGATGATAATACAATAATAGTAGAGGACCATAAAACCCCCCTCACTGAAATGGACAGAGCATCTAAGAAAATGATCAACAAGGAAATAAAGGTTTTAAATGACACAATGGATCAGATGGACATCACAGATATATTCAGAACATTCCATTCCAAAGCAACAGAATACACATTCTTCTCTGGTGGACATGGAACATTCTCCATAATAACCACATACTGGGTCACAAATCAGGTCTCAGCCAGTACCAAAGAATTGGGATCATTCCTGCATATTTTCAGACCACAACACTTTGAAACCAGAACTCAAAGAGGAAATTTGGAAAGAACTCAAATACATGGAGGGTAAAGACCAGCTTACTTAAGAATGAATGGGGCAACCAGGAAATTAAAGAATTTTAAAAAAATTCGTGGAAACAAATGAAAATGAAAACACAACTCTGAAATCTTTGGGATGCAGCAAAGGTGGTCCTGAGAGGAAAGTATATAGCAATATAAGCCTTTCTTCAGAAACAAGAAAGGTCTCCAATACACAACCTAACCCTACACCCAAAGGAGCTGGAGAAAGAAGAGCAAATAAAGCCTAACCCCAAATAAAGCCTAAGCCAGAAGAGAAATAATAAAGATCAGAGCAGAAACCAATGAAATAGAAACCAAAAGAACAGTAGAACAGATCAATGAAACTAGGACCTGGTTCTTTGAAAGATTTAATAAGTTTGTTAAACCCCTGGCAAGACTTATCAAAAAGAAAAGAGAAAGGACCCAAATAAAATCACAAATGAAAGAGGAGAGATCACAACCAACACCAAAGAAATACAAACAATTAAAAGAACATAGTATGAGCAACTATACACCAGAAAATTTGACAATCTGGAAGAAATGGATGCATTCCTAGAGACATATAAACTACCAAAACTGAACCAGGAAGAAATAGAAAACCTCAACAGACCCATAACCAGTAAGGAGATTGAAGCAGTCATCAAAAATCTCCCAAAAAACAAGAACCCAGGGCCAGATGACTTCCCAGGGGAAATCTACCAAGGATTTAAAGAAGAATTAATCCTATTCTCCTGAAACTGTTCCAAAAAATAGAAATGGAAGGAAAACTTCCAAATTCATTTTATGAGGGCCAGCATTACCTTAATCTCAAAACCAGACAAAGACAAAGAATTATAGACCAATATCCCTGATGAACACGGATGCAAAAATTTTCACCAAAATACTAGCCAATAGGATCCAACAGTACATTAAAAGGTTTATTCGCCACAATCAAGTGGGATTTATTCTTAGGCTACAAGTTTGGCTCAACATCCACAAATCAATCAAGGTGATACAATACATTAATAAAAGAAAGAACAAGAATCATATGATAATCTCAATAGATACTGAAAAAGCATTTGACAAAGTACAGCATCATTTCTTGATCAAAACTCTTCAAAGTGTAGGGATAGAGGGTACATACCTCAATACCATCAAAGCCATCTATGAAAAGTCCACAGCAAATATCATTCTCAATGGAGAAAAACTGAGAGCTTTTCCACTAAGGTCAGGAACATGGCAGGGATGTCCACTATCACCACTGCTAGTCAACATAGTACTAGAAGTCCTAGCCTCAGCAATCAGATAACAAAAAGAAATTAAAGGCATCCAAATCAGCAAAGAAGAAGCCAAACTATCACTCTTTGCAGATATGATACTTTATATGGAAAACCTAAAAGACTCCACTCCAAAACTGCTAGAACTCGTATAGGAATTCAGCAAAGTGTCGGGATATAAAACCAATGCACAGAATTCAGATGTATTTTTATACACCAACAGCAAAACAGAAGAAAGAGAAATTAAGAATTCGATCCCATTTACAATTGTACCTAATACCATAAGATACCTAGGAATAAATCTAACCAAAGAGGCAAAGAATCTGTACTCAGAAAACTATAGAGTACTCATGAAAGAAATTGAGAAGACACAAAGAAACGGAAAAACTTTCCATGCCCATGGATTGGAAAAACAAATTTTTTTTAAAGATTTTTTAAAATTTCATTTATTTGGCAGAGAGAGAGAGAGAGACAGTGAGAGAGGGAACACAGCAGCAGGAGAGGGAGATGGAGAAGCAGACTCCCCACAGAGCAGGGAATCCAATGTGGGGCTTAATCCCAGGACTCTGGGATCACCACCTGAGCCGAAGGCAGATGCTTAACAACTGAGCTATCCAGGCTCCCCTGGAAGAAAAAATATTGTGAAAAGGTCTATGCTACCTAGAGCAATCTACACATTTAATGCAATCCCTATCAAAATACCATCAACTTTTTTTCAAAGAAATGGAACAAATAATCCTAAAATTTATATGGAACCAGAAAAGACTTGAATAGCCAGAGGAATGTTGAAAAAGAAAACCAAAGTTGGTGGCATCACAATTCCAGACTTCAAACTCTATTATAAAGCTGTCATCATCAAGACAGTATTGTACTGGCACCAAAACAGACACATAGATCAGTGGAACAGAATAGAGTGCCTGGAAATGGACCCTCAACTCTACAGTCAACTAATCTTTGACAAGACAAGATAGAATGTCCAATGGAAAAAAGACAGTCTCTTCAACAAATGGTTTTGGGAAAATTGGACAACCACATGCAGAAGAATGAAACTGGACCATTCCCTTACACCACACGCAAAAATAGACTCAAATGGATGAACAACCTCAATGTGAGACAGGAATCCCTCAAAACCCTTGAGGAGAACAAAGGCAGCAAAGTCTTCAACCTCAGAAGTAGCAAGTTCTTCCTAGAAACATCACCAAAAGCAATGGAAGCAAGGGCAAAAATGAACTATTGGGACTTCATCTAGATAAAAAGCTTTTGCACAACTAAGGAAACAGTCAACAAAACCAAAAGACAACCGACAGAATGGGAGAAGATATTTGCAAATGACATATCAGATAAAGGGATAGTATCCAAAATCTACAAAGAACTTATCAAACTCAACACCCAAAGAACAAATAATCCAATCATGAAATGAACAGAAGACATGAACAGACATTTCTGCAAAGAAGACATCCAAATGGCCAACAGACACATGCAAAAGTGCTCAACATCACTTGGTATCAGGGAAATACAAATCAAAATCACAGTGAAATACCACCTCACACCAGTCAGAATGGCTAAAATTAACAAGTCAGGAAATGACAGATGCTGGCGAGGATGTGGAGAAAGGGGAACCCTCCTCCACTGTTGGTGGGAATGCAAGCTGGTGCAACCACTCTGGAAAACAGCATGGAGGTTCCTCAAAATGTTGAAAATAGAACTACCCTATGACCCAGCAATTGCACTACTGGGTATTTACCCTAAAGATACAAACATAGTGATCCGAAGGGGCACGTGTACCCGAATGTTTATAGCAGCAATGTCTACAATAGCCAGACTATGGAAAGAACCTAGATGTCCATCAACAGATGAATGGATCAAGAAGATGTGGTATATATACACAATGGAATACTATGCAGCCATCAAAAGAAATGAAATCTTGCCATTTGCGACGACGTGGATGGAACTAGAGCGTATCATGCTTAGTGAAATAAGTCAATCGGAGAAAGACAACTATCATATGATCTCCCTGATATGAGGACATGGAGAAGCAACATGGGGGGGTAGGGGGATAGGAGAAGAATAAATGAAACAAGATGGGATTGGGAGGGAGACAAACCATAAATGACTCTTAATCTCACAAAACAAACTGGGGGTTGCTGGGGGGAGGTGGGATTGGGAGAGGGGGAGCAGGCTATGGACATTGGGGAGGGGAGGCGAACCATAAGAGACTATGGACTCTGAAAAACAACCTGAGGGTTTTGAAGGGTCAGGGGTGGGAGGTTGGGGGAACAGGTGGTGGGTGATGGGGAGGGCACGTTTTGCATGGAGCACTGGGTGTTGTGCAAAAAGAATGAATACTGTTACGCTGAAAAAATAAATAAAAAGGGAAAAAAAAATGGGCAGAAGACATGAATAGACAATTTTCCAAAGAAGAGAAACAGATATGAAAAGATGCTCAGCATCATATATCATAAGGAAAATACAAATCAAAACTATCTCCTTATACCTGTCAGAATGTCGAAAATCAACAACACAAGAAACAGGTGTTGGCGAGGATGTGGGGAAAGGGGAATCCTCTTGCACTGTTGGTGGGAATGCAAAGTGGTGCAGCCACTCTGGAAAAGAGTATGGAGCTTCCACAAAAAGTTAAAAATGGAACTACCCTATGATCCAGCAATTGCACTACTGGGTTTTACCTAAGGAATACAAAAATACTAATTCAAAGATATACATGTGCCCCAGGGTGTTTATAGCAGCCTTATCTACAATAGCCAAACTACGGAAACAGCCCAAGTACCCATTGACTGATGAATGAATAAGGAAGGTGTATTACACACACATACTCTCTCACACACAGAAACAAACACATACTGGGATATTACTCAGCCATCAAAAAGAATAAAATCTTGCCATTTGCAATGACATCGATGGAGCTGAGAGCATTATGCTAAGTGAAATAAGTCAGCCAGAGAAAGACAAATACCATATGATTTCACTCATATGTGGAATTTAAGAAACAAAACAAATGAGCAAAGGGAAAATAAGAGAGGCATAACAAGAAACAGACTCCTTTTTTAAAAGATTTTATTTATTTATTTGACAGAGAGAGATCACAAGTTGGCAGAGAGGCAGGCAGAGAGAGAGGGGGATGCAGACTCCCCGCTGAGCAATCTTGTTGAATCAAATACTATACAAAATAAAGAAGGCAGAAAATGGGGCTTAGAAATACAGTATTCTTATTTTTGTAACAGCTTCTTTTTTTAAGATTTTATTCATTTATTTGACAGAGATCACAAGTTGGCAGAGAGAGAGAGGGAAGCAGTCTCCCCGCTGAGTAGAGAGCCCGATGTGAGGCTCTATCCCAGGACCCTGAGATCATGACCTGAGCCAAAGGCAGAGGCTTAACCCACTGAGCCACCCAGGTGCCACAAGAAACAGACTCTTAACTGTAGAAAATAAACTCATGGCTATCAGAGGGAAGGTGGGGGGAGAATGGGTGAACTAGGTGATAGGGATTAAGAAGTGCACTTGTTGTGATGAACACGAGGTGATGTATGGAAGTGTTGAATCACTATATTGTACACCTGAAACTAAAATTATACTGTATAGTAACTAAATGGAATTTGCATAAAAAATTAATCTTTTAGTAAATTTCAAGAATACAATACAGTATTACTAACTATAGTTGCCACGCTAGACGTTAGATCTCCAGAACATATTCATCCTACATTAATAAACCTCTGAACTCTTTGACCAGTATCTCTGCATTTACCCCACATCCTCTCCCCAGACCCTGGGAGCCACAATTCTACTTTCTGTTTTTATGAGCTTGACTTTTTAGATTCCACATATAAGTGAAATCATGCAGTATAAGTATTCATTTGTTTGGCTTAGGGGTTCTTTGTTTCTGCTATCGTAACTGTGATATTTTTCTCATTTCCATTTCTAGGTATGTATAGCTATGGTATAGAAAATTGCTTATTGTTGTGTATTGATCTTGAATCTAAATTCTTTTATTAATTATAGAGTTTTTGTTACTGAAGTCTTGGGTTTGCTATGTATATAAGTATACATTAACCCCCCCAAAAAAGATCATTTAATCTCATCTTTCACAGTATATACACAGATTTTCTTATCTTATTTCATTCTCTAGAACAGCACTGTCTAGTGGTATTTTCTGTGAGGATGGAAATACTCTAAAGCTGTGCTGTCTAATAGAGTAGCAACTAGACACATTAACTACTGAGCACTTTAAATGTGCCTACTGAGACCGAAGAACTACATTGAAAATTTTATTTAAGTTTAATTAATTTAAATTAGATAACCACATGTGACTAGTAGCTCTCATATTGAACAGTAAAGGCATAAAATATCTAAAATAATGTTGGATAATAACAATAGTAGGAATATCTATATAGTTCCTGATTTTTAAAAAAGATACATTTATTTATTTTAGAGAAAGAGAGAAAACAAGTTGGGGGAGGGACAAAGGGAAAGAATCTCAAACAGACTCCCCACTGAGTGCAGAGCCCCATGTGAGGCTCAATCTCATGACCCATGAAATCGTGACTTCAGACAAAACCAAGAGTCAGACGCTTAACTGACGAGTCAGACGCTTAACTGACTGAGCCACCAAGGTGCCCTTGTATAGTTCCTGCTTTTAAACAAAATGCTTTGTCTTTTGCTACTTAGGATACTCTTCGTTGTTGGTTTTTGGTTTAAAAAAAAAGACTCTCTTTTAAAAATAAATATTTTATTTATTTATTTGACTGGGAGAAAGAGAGCATACAAGCAGGGGGAGCAGCAGACTCCCCACTAATCAGGGAGTCCTATGTGGGACTCGATTCCGGTACTCTGGGATCATGACCTGAGTGGAAGGCAGCTGCTTAAATGACTGAGCCACCCAAGCTCCCAGTAAAAAAGACTCTTATTATTTAGGCTTTTTCTATTCCTCTTTTACTTTTATTAGGAATTCTTGCAGAATCTTATCAAATTCCTTTTCACTATGAATGTGATCATAAGGCTTTCTCCTTTAATTTGGTGGTATAATGGATTATGATGGTAGATTTTCTTATATCTTACCACCCACATTACCAGAATAAACCATATTTGGTCATAGTTTAACTTGAAAAAATTTTGAAGTGATTTTTAACTAGAAATTATGTTTTATTTTCTTCAGTCAGTATCTGGATCTTTCAGCTTTTCCACCATCTGTGACAAGTAGAATTCTGTTCCCCATGTTGGGCATAGATCACTATTACTGTAGAGCCCAGAACACTTTGGATACAGACCATCCCTCCATGCATAGTCAATTATTCATTCAAAAAGTAGGAAGATAAAATTGAACTAGAGTGAAACAGATAAAAAGTAAATAAACCAGATAAAGGCTAGGCAATTCTTGGAAAAAATTCTTGGTAAAAATGACCAAAGCCACTACAATTTCCTTATACCATATAGATTTTGATAGGAATAAAAGTGGCTGATAGGAATAAAAATGGTCCTAGGAACAAAGTAAGAAACATCAAAGGGCATGTAAGACAAATAAATTAACTTAAGAAATGTTACTGTAGAATTAACAATTTCAGTAATGTTATAGTTGGAGGGCTTTATATAAGGGCAAATATATGTTGAAATATATAATATTTTCCAAACACTCTAAAATTTAAAATTTCTCCTAAATAAAGAGATAAGGATAATAAAAGACCATCTTTGGCAGAAGTAAAATACTATCAGAACTAATTTGGGGGAGTACAAAAATTAAAAATAAGAATGAGAAAGGTGGAGTAAAAATTATGATG
Organism: Meles meles; assembly: GCF_922984935.1. Taxonomy (NCBI): domain Eukaryota; kingdom Metazoa; phylum Chordata; class Mammalia; order Carnivora; family Mustelidae; genus Meles; species Meles meles. The sequence continues at coordinate 83,519,675 of NC_060087.1, read as the reverse complement.
ATGCTAACAGAAGTCCCAGGTAAAGTATTTTAATTCTGCTTACATGACTAATATACTCAGTGTGCCCTACGGCAAAGGCACAGGCTACAAAATTCGTAGCTCTTCCAATTCCCATTGCAAGGGAGACATAAAGTTCATGACTAAGTGAGGGAATATGACTATAAACAAAACTTGGCTTATCTGTACTATTTTTTACATACACTATACTTCTTCAAGTGAAGTCCCACCCATGTAAAGAATCAAAAGCTCTGGGACACCTGGGTGGCTCAGTTGGTTAAGCAGCTGCCTTCGGCTCAGGTCATGATCCCAGCGTCCTGGGATCGAGTCCCATGTTCCTTGCTCGGCAGGGAGCCTGCTTCCTCCTCTGCCTCTGCCTGCCACTCTGTCTGCCTGTGCTCGCTCGCTCTCTCTCCCTCTCTCTCTCTGAAAAATAAATAAATAAAATCTTTTAAAAAAATCTTTAAAAAAAAGAATCAAAAGCTCTTATACATACACTTGTGCTATATAAACTCTAACATCTACAAAATTCCAGTTTAGTGCTATGTTTTTTCCCAATTAAATAAATCCCACAGTGGCTATAAAATAAGATAGTTCTTAGTGATGCTCTAGTAGTATCATTATTCCAGTGAGCCGAGATTGGTAGTTTTTTTTTAGGTTGATAATTTCTAACATGTTATGACCCACCAAACAAAGTATCTGCAAATATGTGCAAGTGGCTAGTAAATGAGGAGAAAATACATCATGTATTCCAGAGAAATGAGTAGTAGATAAGCATTTAATTTTGATTTCACTATGATTAAGAAAGCTCTGCTTCTTCCAGAAGAGAAGACCAAAAAGGCAGGATTTTATTGAAAGTTTCACAGTCTCAATTTCTAGAGTCTGACATCAACATTATCCGTATCTCTTTCTATTATTTGTTCCCAGAATGCTCCCTCATTTGGAGACCTTTTCTGGGAAAGTTGTTTACCCATAGTGTAGGCCTTGAACAGTGAGACTCAACTATGTCAAGTCAGTGAGAGCTGAAGTTAAATTTGCTTTTGACTTAGCTACACAGAAGCACCACTTACATGGATCTGAGTGTAGGACAGAGACAGAAATAGACTCTTGAGATAATTTTTTATTACAGAAAAGTAAGTTATGTTTATGTGACTATTTCTGTGTATAGGAGTATACAGGTAATTATGGGAGGAAATGAGAATTTACTGAAAATACCTGAGAAAAAGAGAAATCCTGAATCACTGTTGGCTTATTCTAAATCTGACTGTGATCTCTGAAAAAAATAACTTCTTTTTTTTTAATATGAGCATTGGGTTAAATAATTCCAAAAGGTTATAAACTGAAGAGTGCCTACTGAATATTAGCTCAACCCACCAGAGCCATTCTTTCAGGTAGGTATGACCACCATGACCTAAAGAAAGGCTGAAAAATTCTTAACTATCAATTCTAGAACACTGTAATATAATAAAGTAATACCACAACTGTTTTTATTTTTCCTCAGGTGAAAAGACAATTGAAAAATATAACCGTTCTTCATGAGCATTAGTAAGGAGCTTTGATGTTTTCCTATCACATTCACGAAACTTCTTTTATTCCATTTATGAAACAAGATATTTACCTGTTTTTGAAAAAGCTTGATTTTTTTTCTGATTATAAAATTGACGTGCATGTTAACCACAAAGAAACAGGAAAATACAGACAAGTAAAAGGAAGAAAATGTGCTAATGGAAAGAAAGCAAAAGGGAGAGAAGAAAAGCTAAATAACATTTTTATTTTTCTTTTTGATTATTTTTTAAAAGTTCATTTATTTTTAAGTCATCTCTACACCCAGCATGGGACTTGACTCACAACCCCAAGATCAAGAGTTACATGATCTTCTGACTGAGTCAGCCAGGTGCCCCTAAATAATCTTTTTCTGAAAATGTGGAGATTGCTCTAATAGAAGTGCTGCTGGTCATTTTAATAAGTCCTATCTTCTTTCAGACAGAGCTTCCTCCAATGAAAATGCTGGGGCTGAAAACCAACACTAAGACAGTATAGAAGTCAGAGTGACCAGACATTGTTTCCTTTCAGCAATGATTCTCTGGTGGTATAAAATACTGGGATGGGCAATTTGTCCAGATACAAAAAATTCCTGTGTTTGAGTGACATCAGCAAAAATGACAGAGTAGGAAACTCCAAAATCCTTCTGTTCACAAAAGCAGGAAATAAACTGGCAAACACTCTCAAAATCAGCTTTATAAGAACTCTGGAAGATAATAACAAATTTACAGCAACTATGCTTGTTGAGTGACATCACCAAAAATTGCAAACTAGGGAATTCCAGGGTTCCATCTCTCCACAAAATAACTAATTAGATGATAAAAACTGTCAACTTTTGTGGAACTCTGGAATCCGATGAAAACCTTAAAAAAGGCAGAGAAAAGCTTACTTGAAAAGAAGTGGCTATGTGAAAATAAAAGAGTGCAGTGGTGTTTCTGATCACCTGCCTAGCAACTTCCCACTCCCCAGGTCCCTAGCAGCCAGGAAGATATCTGCATGTACCCCTGGCAGAAGTTGATAACCACCAGAGGGAGCAATATGGACCTTATTCCCAAAGGTTGTGACTGGGTGTTTCAACCTGACTAGTGGCTCCCACAACGGCTGGTGTAAAGGCTTGCCTTTATTTCACCTGACTTAGAGCATTCCTGGGTAGCTTTTGCTAAAAGCATTTAAAGGCAGAAGTGTTGTCTGGAGCAGCCTAGGAAGGGGATAATAATCAGGACAACTGGGGCACCTGGGTGGCTCAGTCACTAAGTGTATGCCTTCGGCTCAGGTCATGATCCCAGGGTCCTGGGATTGAGCCCCACATTGGGCTCCCTGCTTGGCGGGAAGCCTTGCTTCTCCCTCTCCTACTACCCCTTGCTTGTATTCCCTCTCTCGCTGTGTCTCTCTCCGTCAAATAAATGAATAAAATCTTTAAAAAAATAATCAGGACAACCAATAGATAGGCTGAAAAGCCCGAGATAGAAAAGGCTGTGAAAGGAAATATGTGGGAGAATAAAGAGGTTTTTTTTTTATTTTTTTTTAAGATTTTATTTATTTATTTGACAGAGAGAGAGATCACAAGTAGGCAGAGAGGCAGGCAGAGAGAGAGGAGGAAGCAGGCTCCCTGCAGAGCAGAGAGCCCGATGCGGGGCTTGATCCCAGGACCCTGAGATCATGACCTGAGCCAAAGGCAGCGGCTTAATCCACGGAGCCACCCAGGCGCCCCGAATAAAGAGTTTTTAACAACTCTCATGTTGGGAAATTGAGAAAGCCACATGCATGCCCAGAGCTGCACATATGCTCAGAAAAGACCTGAGAAGTCCTAGCTTTCACTTCTGGCTGATCTTCAGGATTCATGTGAGCAAGAACTGAAGGCTAACATAGAATTGTAAATGAATTTGGCTAAGCATTGAAAGAGTCCCCCAACACAGAGCCAGTCTGAAAAATTTGGGAGAACATTTTTTCCTTTCTCTTTTTCCTCTTCTGTTTTTCTTTTCTTGACTCCAGACATTTAAGGAAATTCGATCAAAACACTAGTTGACCACTAAGCTAATTGAATACAAGCTTCACTGGCCATATTTCAGAACAGAGAATTTACACAAGTAGGTTGACTATTAAACAAACAAACAACAACCACCTATACCAAGAAGCAAAAAAAGACCTTGGGGAGTGGGGAGAATAATATTTCAAGGGCTGCCATATGATAATATTTAGAACATCCAGTTTTCAACAAAAATTGCAAGGCATGCAAAGAAAACTGAAAGTATGACCCATTCACAGGTAAAAACAAATTAATAGAAACCTCCTGAAGAAGCTCCCTGAAGAAACATTGGATTTACTAGACAAAGACTTTAAATCAATGGTCTTAAATATGTCTAAAGAGCTCAAGGAAGTCAACAGCAAAGAATTATAGGAGACTAGTAGAACAATGTCAAATGGAATCAAGATTATTAATAAAGAGGTAGAAATTATAAAAAGAACCAAAAAAATTCTGGAGTTGAAAAGTACAATAAGTGAAATGAAAAATTTCCTAGAAAATACAAACCAAAACCAAAATGAGAGACCACCTCACACCTCTTAGAATGGCTAAAATTAACAAGTCAGGAAGTGACAGATGTTGGCAAAGGTATGGAGAAAGGGAAACCCTCTTAGACTGTTGGTGGGAATGAAAGCTGGTACAGCCATTCTGGAAAACAGTATAGAGGTTCCTCAAAAAGTTGAAAGTAGAGCTACCCAATGACCCAGCAATTGCACTACTGGGCATTTACCCCAAAGATTCAAATGTAGTGATCCAAAGGGCAACCTTTACCCCAGTGCTTGTAGCAGCAATGCCCAAATAGCCAAACTATGGAAAGAGCCTAGATGTCCATTAACAGATGAATAGATAAAGAAGATGTGGTGTATGCATATATATATATATATATGAATTTTTAAATTAACATATATAATTTGCCTGAGGGGTACAGGTCTGTGAATCATCAGTCTTACACAATTCACAGCACTCACCATAGCACATAGCTTCCCCCATATCCATAACCCAGCCACCCTATCCCTCCCCCCCAATCCCCAGCAACCCTCAGTTTCACTCTATGGAATATTATGCAGCCATCAAAAAGATGAAATCTTGCCATTTACAAGGGCATGGATAGAACTGGAAAGTATTATGCTAAGTGAAATAAATCAGAGAAAGACAATTATCATATAATTTCACTCATATGTGGAATTAAAGAAACAGAACAGAGGATCACAGGAGAAGAGATGAAAAAATAAAATAAAACAAAATCAGAGAGGGAGACAAACCATAAGGGACTCTTAATCATAAGAAACAAACTGAGGGTTGCTGGAAGGGAAGGGGGTGGGGAGACGGGGTAACTGGATGATGGACATTAAGGAGGGCATGTGATGAAACGTGCACTGGGTATTATGTAAGACTGATGAATCACTGACCTCTACCTCTGAAACCAATAATACATTATATGTTAATTAATTGAATTTAAATTAAAAAATAAAATTTTAAAATTAAAAAAATTAATAAAAAGGAAAAAAGAAAGTTTGAGCAAGATTTAGGAAAGAAGAAGAAAGAGTCCGTGAAATTGGAGATAGATCAATCCAGATTATCCATTCTCAGGAGCAGGAAGAAAAAGAATGAAGAAAAATTAAAAGAGCCTAAGAAATTGGTGTGACCCTATCAAACATATTATCATATACATAATGAGATTTCTAGAGTGAGAGAGGAGAGGAAAAGGGGGGCGGGAATAAAGAATATTTGAAGAGATTATGGCTGATAACTTCCCAGATTTGATGAAGTACATGAATCTACAGGCCAAGAAGCAATGGGTCACATATTCAAAGTGCTGGAAAAAAACTTGTCAGCCAAGAATTCTGTATCTGTCAAACTACACTTCAGGAATTAAGTGGAAATTAAGACATTCCTAGATAAATAAAAAACTGACTTGTTGCTAGTAGACCTGCCCTACAAGAAATGCTACAGAGTCCTTCAGGATGAAATGAAAGGACATTAGACAGTAACTCAAAGCCATATGATCAAATAATGAACAAAGCAAAGGTAGGTACAGAAGGAAATGCAAAAGCCAGTATTATCATATTTTTGGTTTGTAACTCCTCTTTTCATCTTGTACAGTATTTAAAAGACACATAATAATTGTAACTTTATGTTTTTGAACACACAATATATATAGGTATAATTTGTGACATTAAGAACATAAAGGGTAGGACAGACCTATAAATAGAAATAGAATTCTTTATGCAATTGAAGTCAAGTCAGTATCAATTAAAATTAGATTTTTATAACTTTAGGACGTTATATGTATTACCCAAGGTAACCACTAAGAAAATATCTCTAGAATATATACACAAAAGGAAATGAGAAGGGAACCAAAAAGAGTTACTACAAAAAATGAACTAAACATGAAGGGAAATCAGGGACAAAAAAACCCTTTAAGCAAAATGTCAGAAGTCCTTCCTTATTAGAAGTTACTTTAAATGCAAATGGATTAAGAAATGGGCAGAGGACATGAACAGACATTGCTGCAAAGAAGACACCCAGATGGCCAACAGACACATGAAAAAGTGCTCAACATCACTCGGCATCAGGGAAATACAAATCAAAACCACAATGAGATACCACCTCACACCAGTCAGAATGGCTAAAATTAACAAGTCAGAAAATGACAGGTGTTGGCGAGGATGTGGAGAAAGGGGAACCTTCCTACACTGTTGGTGGGAATGCAAGCTGGTGCAACCACTCTGGAAAACAGCACGGAGGTTCCTCAAAAAGTTGAAAATAGAGCTACCCTATGACCCAGCAATTGCACTACAGGGTATTTACCCTAAAGATACAAACGTAGTGATCCAAAGGGGCACGTGCACCCGAATGTTTATAGCAGCAATGTCTACAATAGCCAAACTATGGAAAGAACCTAGATGTCCACCAACAGATGAATGGATAAAGAAGATGTGGTATATATATATATATACAATGGAATACTACGCAGTCATCAAAAGAAATAAAATCTTTTTATTTACGTCCATTTACATTTATCGTCCATTTACGACGACGTGGATGGAACTAGAGGGTATTATGCTTAGCAAAATAAGTCAATTGGAGAAAGACAACTATCATATGATCTCCCTGATAGGAGGAAGTGGAGATGCAACGTGGGGGTTTGAGGGGTAGGAAAAGAATAAATGAAACAAGATGGGATTGGGAGGGAGACAAACCATAAGTGCTCTTAATCTCACAAAACAAACTGAGCGTTGCTGGGGGGAGGGGATTCGGGAGAGGGGGGTGGGGTTATGGACATTGGGGAGGGTATGTGCTATGGTGAGTGCTGTGAAGTGTGTAAAACTGGCAATTCACAGACCTGTACCCCTGGGGATAAAAATACATTATATGTTTATAAAAAATTAATAAAAAATAATATAATATAAAAATGCAAATGGATTAAATTCTTCAGTCAAAAAGGCAGAAAGATTGGAAGAATAAATAACTATTGGACCAAAGAAGAAATCACAAGGAAAATTAGAAAATAACTTGAGACAAATGAAAATGAAAACACAACATAATAAAACTTAAGGGATGTAGCAGAAGCAGTGCTAAGAGGTAAAGTTTCAGCTAAAAACAGTTACATTTAGAAACATTTTAGGGCCCTGGGGTAGCTCAGTGGGCAAAAGCCTCTGCCTTCAGCTCAGGTCATGATCCTGGGGTCCTGGGATCTAGCCCTGCATTGGGCTTTCTTCTCAGCAGGGAGCCTGCTTCCCCCACCCTGCCTCCTGCCTCTCTGCCTACTTGTGATCTCTGTCTGTCAAATAATAAATAAAAATATTTTAAAAAAAGAAACATTTTAAATCAACAACCTTACTTTACACTTTAAGGAATAAGAAAAAGAAGAACAAACTAAACCTAAAGCTAAGAGAAGAAAGGAAATAATAAAGATTAGAACAGAGATAAATAAAATAGAGAATAGAAATAGAGAAAATCAATGAAACCAAAGGCAGATCCTTTGAAAATAACAACAAAATTGAAAAATCTTTAGGTAGGCTAAGACAAAAAAAGAGAAGACTTAAATTAATAACATCAGAAAGAAGCTGGGGATATTACTGTTGATTTTACAGAAATAAAAAGGATTATAAGAGAATGCTATTAACAATTATATATCAGCAAGTAGGACAGCCTAGATGAAATGGAAAAAAATTCCTAGAAACACACAGCTGCTGAAACTGAATTATAAAGAAATAGAAAATTTCAACAGAATTATTACCAATAAGGAGATTAAGTCAGTATCAAAAACCTCCCAACAAAGAAAAACTCAGAATCAGACAGCCTCACTGATTATTTCTACCAAACATTAAACATACTAACTCCTACATTTCTCAAACTATTCCAACATATATGAGGAGAAAATGGTCCTAACTCATCGTATGAGTAAGTGAAAGAATCCAGATACAAAAGGACAAATATTATATGATTCTACTTATATGAAGTACCTAGAATAGGCAAACTCATAGAAACAGAAAGTAGAACAGAACTTACTAGGGGCTGGAGGGTGCAGACAATGGGGGAATAACTGTACATCTAATTGTGTAGGGGAAATCTTTGTAAACATCCACACAGTCAAGGGACCTGGGATTAAATTACATATTGGCTCCACCATTTACTGCATGTGTGACATGGGTCAAGTTAATTAACCTTTCCAAATCTCAGTTTACTTATCTGGGGAAAAAAAAAACCTCAGAATCATAGTCACACCAAACTCACAGAGCAATTGTGAAGGTTAAATGAAATAATACATACAAAATACTTAGCAAAGAGTTTAGCATCTAATGAGTGCTCAGTGAATGTTAGCTATTATTAACCTTAAAATGGTTTCTGGCATGTAACTCAATACATTTCTGTTGAAGGAATACATGCAACTGCATATTTGCTACAATGATGAAACTGATCAAAGTCATAATTGGGGGAAATAATGGGGTCCAGAAGAACTGATTAGAAAAACAGCAACATGACAGAAGAGAGCCCGGAAATATATTCTATATGTATTTGACAATATGAAAATACGCATATGAAAGATTTTTATCTGTACATCATGCTACTTGTTGGATCAGCTCTCTTCCATCAAGAGAAACCACAATTTTCATGGCCTTTTCCTTCTTGCACATTTCATCCCCTTCTTCCTTAAGAAGGGCCTGGAAATCTGGCAATAAAGGAAAAATTACATATATGTATGCCTGTATCTTAAGGGTAATTTTTGCTTCCTTCCATGAAACTCTTATCATATTTTAAGAATCTAATAAATATTTTAAATCAAGACTGGCATGTGAGATTTTCAACTAACATTTGTTGGATGATTGAATTTATAAGTGAGCAGCTACTATGTTCCCTTCCTCTACCTAAAGGGATGTTCCCCATAACAATTCTGTCAGAGTATTTGTATTTATCTATTATTTATATCTGATTCTCTTTTAATATTTTTTTAAAGACTTTATTTTTATTTATTTGACAGAGAGAAATCACAAGCAGGCAGAGAGGCAGGCAGAGACAGAGAGGAGGAAGCAGGCTCCCTGCCAAACAGAGAGCCCTATGCGGGACTCCATCCCAGGACCTTGAGATCATGACCTAAGCCAAAGGCAGAGGCTTAACCCACTGAGCTACCCAGGCACCCATGACTCTTTTAATATTTTTAAAGTGATCTCTACACCCAAGTGCAGCCTGAACTCAGGACTCCCAAGATCAAGAGTCACACACTTTACTGACTGAGCCAGCCAGGCATCTCTCTGATTCTCTCTTTTAAAAATATTTTATTTATGTATTTGACAGAGAATGAGAGTACAACCAGGGTGAGCTTGTGGCAGAGCAAAGGGCAGAAGGAGAGGGAGAAGCAGGCTGCCCATGGAGAGGGGAGCCCTACATGGGACTATCTATCCCAGGCCCCCGGAATTATGGCCTCAGCCCAAGGCAGCTGCTTAACTGACTGAGCCACCCAGGTGCCCCTCTGATTCTTTTTAAAAAAGTTTTGAGGGGTGCCTGGCTGGCTCAGTCAGTCTAGCTCTGCCAAGGTAGACTCTTGATATCAGGGCCTTGAGTTTGAACCCCACAATGGGTGTAGAGATTGCTTTAAAAAATAATTTTAAAAAAACGTTTTGAAGCAGCTTTCAGTGTTACTGCACAAGGTAAAAATAATTAGGGGATTCATAGAGAATATGGTTATTTAAGATAACAGAAAGATGGGTATATGCCAATAAAGTTCATAGTTGTTCGAGGTAAGTTTGTAAAATTGGTTCTGAGCTTTCTAGCAGCTATCACAGGGGAAATTAATGACATAATTCACATTAGCTATATGGTTCAAAACAGTTACTCAGCTATTTTAGTTACCAAAAAAGGAATTTTTCCTTTGAAATTTTTTTTTTTTTTTAGATTTTATTTATTTATTTGAAGGGGTAGGGGTGACGGAGAGTGCGCACAAGCAGGGAAAGCAGCAGGCAGAGGAGAAGCAGACTCCACACTGGGCGGGAGCTCTAGGTGGCGCTGGATTACAGGACGCCAGGATCATGACCTGAGGCAATTGTCTACGCTGCTGAACCACCCAGGCGCCCCCTTCCTTTGACTTATTAAAGAACTATTTTGTGATATAAATGCCTTCAAGAATATACTACACTACATGAAAAATGAGCTTCATTGGTCGATTTTGTATTTCAACCCTTGATATAAAGATCAGTATATAGAGGGATTCCAAAAGGGACCAAAACAATTTTGTCTAGGTCTGAAACTCTGATAATTTGCCTTCACTGAATGAAAATCTTACCCAGAAGAAACGATTGTACAATAATCAGTCCTCCCAAAATGTTTATCCCTTGCGATTAAGTTTAGATATGTATTAGTAAAGATTTCATTAGTAGAGATTTCATCGCTATCATCTTTAACAGGCATCAGCAATGTCTCTTTATTTTATCCCTATGTCTTTAAGGAGGATACCTTTGACATCATGTTATGAAAGTTCTGGAACCTTCAAAGTCACATGACTAAAAAGGAAGCCATTTTACAACCTCAAGGAGTAGACCATGGAGCACCCTGAGGGACAGCCTCCGGATCTGTTAGAAAATGATTCAACGCCAACAGTTTCAACATCGGAAGTAACCGGCTCAAAAGATCCCCAAATTTCTGTCGACAACGAGGCTGAAACCATTGGCGACCCGGGCGCCGAAAATGCCAGCTACCAAGTCACCCAAACTGCTGCCGACCATGTCACCAAAGCTGATGCCGACAGCGGCACCCAGGCTGGCGCCACAGCGCCTCAGGAAAACTTACCAGAAGGGAAAGGTAAGTGGCTTAATTTTTTTTTTTTCCCCTCACAGGTTAAGGTTATTTTTTGAGAGAAAACTGCTACAAGTTTATTTGAACGGAGACTCCTTTTAGGAGAAATAAGTTGTGTTGCTTGTGTCCCGGTCTGAAAGAGGTACAACGGTGACTCTCTTGAGGAAAAGAGAACAGCTAATTATGTTAGAGTAGTTTGGGCGCGGATTCTAGTTATTTAACGGTTTTTCCCGGCGACGTATTTGTCACCAGGCGAGGTCGTCTCGCCGAGGAACAAACCGGTCCAACCTAAGGGCTTTGAGGAGCAACGGAATGAACCGCCCCCTTTACAAATATCGCAGTGTACTGCTAAGACTGCCCCGGCCTCCCCGAAGGTTGCCCCCTTGTAAAATGAATTTGTTTGGAAGCTTTGCTCAGCAAGGTCCCCGCCACGCTCAGCGCATTTCAAGCCTCCCTGCCCAGGCACGCGGTGAACGGGCGGCCACCTCGGGAGGCGTGGCTAGGCGGGGAAGGGCGGTGCGCGCGTCTCCTACCTGTCGCCACGCCGTCGGTCCGCAGCCCGCCTCCACGCCCGCTGCCTGTGAGCCCACTCACGCCCTCGCCGGAACCCGCCCCCCACCCCCACCCCTACCCCCACCCCCACCCAGAGAAGAGAGGCGGGCTCCCCCGGTCCTGCCTTTCCAGTCCTGGCGCTAGTCTGCGGAACACAGGGTGAGTCGCGGCTGTCAGAGGGTTCCCGCGCCGGGTCAGCGCCTAGCTCCCGCGCGCCGCACTTCCCTACCCAACCCGCCTGGATGGCGAGGCGCGAAGGCTGGGGACCCTGGGCCCCGCGGGAGGTTTTCCAGGGAAATTGGATCAGAACCTAGGAGCTGGACTCTTCCTTGGAAGCTGAGTGCCCCTGAGATAAGGGTCATTGGTTTCAAATTGTTGCCAGCGGCTGTGAACTTGAGAAAATACCCATTTAGGCTTGTGCTGACTTGTGCTGCCTGGAGCATGCTGTTAGGCACCCTCCAGTTAGCTGTAATTCTAATTCCAATTCTGATTGCGCTGAAACGAGATGGAGCTGGGAGTGAATGGTGGAGAGCGCTGCTGTTAGTTTAATTACTTATCAAAGAGTGCTTGTCTGAAAAAAAATGGATGCCTTTTCTTAAAAGAAATACGATACACCGGTTCATTGCGTAAAAGAAGGTAAAAGGTAACAAATTTTACAACTAATTAAAATTCATTTCAGTTAGGGTTGTCCACCTTCTCTGAAATAGTTTTGGCTTTTTTGTTTGTTTGTTTGTTTTAAAGATTTATGTATTCGACAGAGAAAGACAACAATAGCAGGAGTAGTAGGAGAGGATGAAACAGGCTTCTCACGGAGCTGGGAGCCCAACATGGGGCTCGATCCCAGGATGCTGGGATCATGACCCAAGCCAAAGGCAGGCGCCTAACAATTGAGCCACCCAGGCGCCCCTGAAATAGTTTTGATTCTTACATTCGTTTTTTCTTAAGAGAGGAGTTGCCTGAAAGGCATTGAAATGAACAAAATGCCCTAGTCTTAGTTCTGAAAAATGTAAGTTACTTCTGATCTGATAAAATCTTGCTTAGCAGCTAGTTCTTCAAATAATCTGTATTTCTGCCCCCAACCTTGTATTTGCTACTTTTTATTCTGTTAGGCAGTGTGCCCAGCTCCAAGAATTTTATTTAATTTATTTTAATTAATTTTTTCCTTATGTTCACATTCAGTTTCTGTATCTGTGTGTGTATCTGTGTGTATGTATATATATATATATATACACATACATACATACATATGCATGTGTATATATATATACACAGACATACATATGTGTGTGTGTGTGTATATATATATATATATATATATATAACTTTATATAAGTAGGAAAATAGGAATTGACTATGACAAATAATCTCTCATTTTGGGTGTCTCCTTTTCCACTGCTGACATCTCTTTTGCTTTCTATGCCTTTCTGGTAGTTTTCTGAAGTCAGTTTCTGAAGGACTGGTTAATGATTTCACCATAATACGGTCTTAGGCTCACTAGCATGTGTTTTAAAAATGGTTCCAATGCTTTTAAGTGAGATTCAAATGGTTTACAGAGTATTAGCAGCTGCACTTAACTGGAGATTTTACTCTTACTTAAGGTGTAAGATTTTATAACTTGGTGTATAGGATAATGTCCTTAGAGCGTAGGAAGACCTTGTCAGGTTTCATATATGTATATTGCTTTCTTTCCACCTTTTGAGAAAAATTTCCATAGAAGTCCTTAGAGCCCTAAAACCCAGCATGCAAGCCACTTACAGATATATCCCAAATAGATGTAAAGTTAAATTAAAAATAAAGATGAGGGGCGCCTGGGTGGCTCAGTGGGTTAAGCCGCTGCCTTCGGCTCAGGTCATGATCTCAGGGTCCTGGGATCGAGTCCCGCATCGGGCTCTCTGCTCGGCGGCGAGCCTGCTTCCCTCTCTCTCTCTCTCTGCCTGCCTCTCTGTCTACTTGTGATCTCTCTGTGTCAAATAAATAAATAAATAATAATAATAAAGATGAATGGTGATGAGATTATTTACTTTACAGGAGGTTTTTTTTTTTTTAAATAAAGGGATCCATCTTAGGATCCCTTTAAATAACTTTTAAGGGTATTTCAAGTAAGTGGTGGTTGTGAGGATTAAATGAAATAATAGACCTAATACAGTGAAGTACCTGGCATATAGAATGTACACAGTAAATGTTACTAATGAATTGGTTAATTGGGTTTTCTGATCTTTCATATTAGCCTTCAAGAAAGTGTCTATTCCATGAACTTAAGTGTACTCATACAGATGGCCTAGCCATAAGAACTGGACTCTTAGCTTTTTTTCCAAGATAGCTCAGAGCTGTTGATGCTGACTTTAGAGTTGTAAAAGCTACCTGTTCTCCCATGGGCTTAATTTCTACCAATCCGTTAAAGTGAATGAAATGTTAAAAATTATGCTGTTCATCATAGAACATTTATGCCCGTGGTTTTGGTTGATTTTGGCCTTTCGTTGGCCCTCTTCCCTGTGGAGACACGTAATTTGCTTCAGTAGCCACCACTGAGTTGATGAATTGTGGTCCTTTACCTAACAGTCTAAGGATATCATTAAGAAGACTAAATCATGTTTCATGACAACTATTACTTCACTTGTTATCATGTAATTTGGGCTTTCCTTGGAAAGTCTGCATATATTGAAGGGAAGATGAGGTGACTTTTAGAAATAATCAAGTTATGTCAAGTAAGATACTTCAGAGCTGTGCACACATCATTCCAGTGAAGGTTATGGGCCAGATCTTGTATAATGTAACCAGTGCTACCAGAATTGGTCAGCAGAGGGAGCAAGACGAGGTTTTGGTCACTTTCTGTCGATTTTGTTTTTGCTTTCATGAACTCAAAAACAAAGAGATGAGTAAAAGCCAGGATGAACCTCCTCACGAACTTGAGAACCAGTTTATATTGCGTCTGCCTCCGGTAAGAAACCCTTGTATCTCAGACCAAATATCTTCAGTGCATATGTATTAGCTCTGCTTGGATTCTGTGGCATTTCTATTTAAGGTATGCTATAAAAACTAAGAACATTTGTCTCCCAGGAATCATGTTCTATTCAACAGTCCTATCCTAGTGTGTAGTCTTTTAGCAGAATTTCTTTCATCCTGTACATGCTGCCTATCATGTGGGATGATTTCCTGGCAAACGGCTGTGACAGTGAGGGATTCAGTCACTTACCAGAGGTGCTAACAGCCTATTCACTGGACAGCCGAGATAAGACTTTTAAAATCCTTTCTGTCACCTCCAAAGGGGCAGTGAGGGGGACCATCACTATTTCCTTAAATTCATCAGCATGCCAGGCCATTGAAGCTCATCTTAACATTGTGTTAGGGTCTCTTCTCCCTTTAATACCTGCATTCAAGTAGTTTTTAGTCTAAGCAAGCTATATTAAAGACGGGTTTCAGAAAGGTATTTTCCCAGTTAGGTCTACGTAGTACACCCAGTAAACTGCAACTTAAGCCTTTCCTTAACAACTACAACTTCAGGGAGGGACTGTAGAGAGCTAGAAGAAGGCACTAACTGTAGCTGCTAAGAAATAACACTGAGACTAGAGTCAGCCTCATCCTAACTTGACTTACACAGTGCACGGTATGCCATGGTGCATGGCATTGTTCTTAACATTTGGGAGGTTTAAGGTTTTATTTAAGGGAGAACTGCCTGTGACATATCTCTTCTATTAGTTGCCAAGTAGACTATTCATCCTTCTGATTTTTCAACCTCCCTTCTTTTTAGGAACATGCATCTGCTGTCAGGAATATACTACATTCTAGAAGTGCTGCCATGAAGGATAAACTCAAAATTGACTTATCTTGTAAGTAGTTAACATCTATTTGCCATACATTGAACAGTAATTTATTAGGAGATTGCTATGTGCCAGACACTATACTAGATACTAAGTATATGACAAAGAGCAGAATATGGTCTCTGCCTTGATAGACTCTAAGAAGTCTTAAGAAGCCTTAAGTCACGTTCATAGCTTCTTATTGAGGAAAGGAAGTAGAAATCATGTAATTTGAGGTAATTATTATAGTGTATATAAGGAAAAACATGGGGGCCAACTATGAGATTTGTATACTGCTATTTGTCTCCTACATACAGGCTTTGTTATTTCTGACTGTCCAGGGGAATGACAAATGAATACTGTTCTTTGTTTATAAAAATGACATATCTTTCTCTCTGTTAAATATTTATTAGGTGTTTTAAATACAGAGAAGTATATAAAGAAGAAAATTTTAAATGGTCTATAATACCATCACTCAGGTAGCCCTTATTAACATTTTTAAACAGATAATACAAGTTCATGGTTAGAAAATTCAAATAAAACAGAAGAGTTCAAAAAATAAAGTGAACCTCTTCTTTGCCGTGCCCCAATGTTAATGCCAAAGATAATTAATAATAATTGTTTCTCTTTGTATTTCCTTACAGACAAAATTTTTATGCACAAAACAAACATTTAAATCATCTGTATCTTTAAAGTTACTTTATTAATTTTTTAAAGATTTAATTTATTTGACAGAGGGAGATAGAGAGAGAGGGAACACAGGCAGGGTGAGTGTGAGAGGGAGAAGTAGGCTCTTCCTGCTGGGCAGGGAGCCTGATGCAGAGCTTGATCCCAGGATCCTGGGATCATGACCTGAGCCAAAGGCAAACTCTTTTTTTTTTTTTTTTTTTGAGCCAAAGGCAAACTCTTAATGACTGAGCAACCCAGGTTCTCCTAAAGTTAAAGAATTAAAGACACAAAAAGAATCTATGCTACATCATTCTGCATTTTTCTTTTTCACTATTAGAAGATTTCACTTGAATCTTCTTGTGTTAAAGAACATTCATGTTTGAGACATCTGTGCAGGAATCAGGGTTGTCAGAATTTGAATATATGTATTCCTACTGTATATGGATATTGTGTAGGATAATACCTTTGTGAAGGTAACTAGAGATTATAACTTCAGATTTACTAGCACCA
The DNA here is from genome assembly GCF_922984935.1 of Meles meles. Classification (NCBI taxonomy): domain Eukaryota; kingdom Metazoa; phylum Chordata; class Mammalia; order Carnivora; family Mustelidae; genus Meles; species Meles meles. Next base: position 83,503,292 of record NC_060087.1, on the reverse strand, counting down.
TTCTGGGATCAACCCTTCCTTCACTCAACCCATGTGTGATGACATAAGCAAGTGCTTCTAATAGTGTCAAAATGAATGGGTTTGAATGGAGTTTGCCTTTTAGGAGGAGACTGAAAACACTTACCACTTCATCCGCATTTAGTTCACAGGGATTACAAAAAAAACTTACCTACTTTTGATCAAGTAGCATAAACATCTACCCTGCCTTCTTTGCTCTGGGAAGTTACTAATTACATATACAATCTAGCATCATGATAGTAGGTTTTGCTGAAAAACTAGTCTGTCCCACGTAAGTCTTCATTACTGAAACTCTAGAAAGCTTAAGAATGCATTGGGAAGATGTCAACTTTAATTTTTCCTACCTCTCTTCAGCTGATGGACGTCATGCAGTTGTTGATGTAGAAGATGTCTCACTAGCTGCAAAGGTGGTTGATCTGCCATGTGTTATTGGAAGCCTGAAAACACTTGATAAAAAAACTTTTTATAAAACAGCAGATATTTCTCAGGTATGGATGAGTTTTCCTCATCTACTAGCTCCTACATCCTTCAAGGAATCCCTTTCTCCCTACTTTTCTCTTTCTTTCAGTGCTTCTTCCCACTTGGTGAATGGCTGCTTATTGTTTCTAATTCTAGCTTGATTGCACAGAAATACAATGTCATGTTCTGATTTGGTTTTGATCCATAATTTTTGACTACTTAATTTTATCCAGATAGCTTTTAGCTAATAAAGGTTTATGTTTGCCATTTATAATGATTTTCATCTGAAAAAAAATGAGGGTCTGGGATCTTCTAAACTTTCTGCTAAAGCAAGATGCTGTGAAATTTGGAGATTTATGTTTGTTCTTTTTAATTATCTTAACTGTTAATTTCTTGTTTGTCTTCTAAATCAAACTGCTAAAATATATTTGTTTGGAACATATTTCCTTTGCAGTGGTAAGCATTTGAGCTAAAACAAACAAATAAAAACAAAAACAAAACCCAGAATACGTGTACAGTGCTGTGGAGACAGACAGAGAGAATGAATATGGATGTATATTAATACTTGGTTTTCTGGAATTGCCAAGTAGTGTTCTCCTTACTTCTATGCTCCTGGGTTTCTGGTAGTAAAAATGATCACATTCATTACCAACACAAGATTTGGGGCCATAGTCAACTTCTTTATCTTTGTTAAATGTAGATGCTTGTGTGCACTGCTGATGGTGATCTCCACTCTTCTCCAGAAGTACCAGTTACCTCTACTGATCTTAAAGTAATCAGGAAAAATGAAAAAGAGAGACAGAAAAAATATGTCTGGAAGCATGGCAGTAAGTCACCAGCCCCTTGCTCATTCTGGCTGACTACATTTATCTGCTGAATCCTAATTACTTGTGAGCCAGGGACCTGTTACCACACTTAGGTGTTTGCTTTGTTAGGCATCCAGACATTCTTAAAGGAACAGGTCATGTCATGAGCCAGTAGCTTATAGCATGACCTTTCTCTTTATCAAATTCAGATAGATGTGTGACTACCAACAGTCATATATACATTTCACCATGTTGAATTTATTTTAGTTACTCCACCACTTAAGAATGTCAGAAAGAAAAGGTTCCGCAAAACAACAAAAAAGGTTAGTTGCATGTTAATTCTGTGGCTACTGGGTGTATTGGAAGAGGATTAGGAGTGGGGAGGAAAGGGACACAGTCAGTTGGGGATTAATTTGTTCATTCCTTTATAGGTTCAATAAAGTTTTATTGTGAGCTAAATGCCAGGCACTGTGTGGTAGCAACTGGGATTCTATAGTGCACAAAAACCAGACCTGATCATTTAGGGATCTGGATGTGTCATGAATTTGAAACTCCTGCTAATGCTTTCAGTTTTCCATTGCAGGATCTAGTTCTAAAGAACTGAGAATTGAGAACTGTGGTTATATTCCTAACCTTACCTCAGACTTGGAGAACCGTGGGCAACCTACAGGATTATTGTGGCTTGGCTTTTTCTTTTTTTCTTTTTTTTTAAGATTTTATTTATTTATTTGACAGAGATCACAAGTAGGCAGAGAGGCAGGCAGAGAGAGAGAGAGGAGGAAGCAGGCTCCTTGCCGAGCATAGAGCCCAATGTGGGGCTCGATCCCAGGACCCTGGGATCATGACCCGAGCTGAAGGCAGAGGCTTTAACCCACTGAGCCACCCAGACAACCCGGCTTTTTCTTTTTCTTTTTTTTTAAGATTTTATTTATTTATTTGACACACAGAGAGAGACCACAAGTAGGTAGAGAGGCCGGCAGAGAGAGGGGGAAGCAGGCTCCCTGCTGATCAGAGATCCCGATGCGGGACTTGATCCCAGGACCCTGAAATCATGACCTGAGCCGAAGGCAGAGGCTTAACCCACTGAGCCACCCAGGTGCCCCCCCCCTGGCTTTTTCTTTTTTCAATTAACTTTTAATTTTGAAATAATTGTAGGTTCACATGCAGGTGAAAGAAATAAAAGATAGCATGTACTCTTTATCCAGTTTTCATCATTCTAACTCCTTGCAAAACTACAGTACATTATCACAAACAGGAAATTGATATTATGTGATTCACCAGTCTTATTCAGATTTCTCCAGTTTTACCTGTACATGTGTGTGTGTGTGTGTGTTTAGTTCTGTGAAGTTATAGCCCATGTGTATGTTCATATATCTGCCTACAAGTCAAAATACTACGCAGTTCCATTACCACAAGGATCCCTCATCTTGCCCCTTTAAAAAAATTTAAAGATTTATTTACTTATTTCAGAGAGAACAAATGAATGGGAGAAGAGGCAGAGGGAGAGAATCTTCAAGCAGATTCCGCACTGAGTGTGGAGCCGGACGCAGGGCTTGATCTCATGACCCTGAGATCACAACCCGAGCTGAAACCAAGAGTCACACGCTCAACCAACTGAGCCACCTAGGCGCCTCATCGCCCTTTTATAGTCACACTCATCTCCCTCCTGCCCTACTCCCTCAGTCTCTAACCCCTGGCAATCACTGTAATGTTCTCCATCTCTTTAATGTAGTCATTTTCAGAATGTCATATAGATGGACTCATACAATGAGTAACATTTAATACTGGCTTTTCCCCACACTAAACATTACTCCATTAAGATCCATGCAAGTCGTTGCATGTATCAATAGTTCATTCCTGTCATTGCTGAGTAGTATACCATCATATGGTTGTACCACAGCTTGTTAAACTGCTCACTCATTGGCAGACATCTGCGTTGTTTTCAGTTTTTTACTATTTTAAATAAAGCCGCAAGCAGGTTTTTGTGTAAACATAAATATTGGTATCCTTGGGATAAATGCCCAGGAGTGCAGTCACTGGGTCCTGTGGTACTTGAATGTTTTGTTTTGTTTTGTTTTGTTTTGTTTTGTTTTCAGAAGGGGAAGGGGCAGAGGGAGAGGGAGAATCTTTTTTTCAAGAGTTATTGATTAGAGAGAGAGAACACCTGCAGGTGGAGAGGAGAGGAGCAGAGGGAGAGTGAGAGACTCAAGCATGCTACTTCACTGAGCGTGGAGCCTGATGCTGGGCTCGATTCCCCAACCCATGAGATCACAACCTGAGCCGAAACCAAGAGTCAGATGCTTAACTGACTGAGCCACCCAGATGCCCCTTGAATGTTTAGTTTTCTAAGAAACTACCATATGGTTTCCAAAGTGGCTTTAACATTGTACATTCCCACCAGCAGTATACTTGTGATCCAGTTACTCTACAGTCTAACCAGAATTAGGTATTTGTCACTATTTTTTATTTTAGCCATTCTAATAGATGTGTAGTGATCTCATTGTGGTATGAATTTGCATTTCTCTGATGGCTAATGGTGTCAGACACCTCATATGGTGGTTTTTTTTTTGCCACCCATATATTTCACTTCAGTGAAATGTCTGTTCATGTCTTTTACCCATTTTATAAATGGATTTTTTATTGAGTTTTAAGAGTTCTTTTAATATTATTAAATATTGAGTTTTAAGAGTTCTTTTATTGAGTTTTTTTTTTAAAGATTTTATTTATTTATTTGACAGAGAGATCACAAGTAGACAGAGAGGCAGGCAGAGAGAGAGAGAGGGAAGCAGGCTCCCCGCTGAGCGGAGAGCCTGATGCGGGACTCGATCCCAGGACCCTGAGATCATGACCCGAGCCGAAGGCAGCGGCTTAACCCATTGAGCCACCCAGGCGCCCCCTTTTATTGAGTTTTAAGAGTTCTTTTAATATTCCAAATACTAGTATTTTGTCAGATATGTAGAAGTTTGAAAATATGTTCTCCTATTCTGTAGTTTGTCTTTTCATCTTACCCACAGGATCTTTCAAAGAGCAAAAGTTTTTCGTTTGTTTGAGTCCAAAGTATTAATTTTTCCTTTTAAGGATTGTCCCTTTGTGTCAAGTTTAAGTACTATTTGCCCAGATCCTGAAGATGTTCTCCTATTTCCTTTTTTTTAAAGTTTTACATTTTACATTTAAGCCTGCAATCCACTTTTGACCTAATTTTTGAAGACTTTTTAATAATTTATTTGAGAGGTAGCGAGTGAAGAGTTTGAGAGAACGAGTAGGGGGAGGGACACAGAGAGAGAGAAGCAGACTCCCCACTGAGCAGGAGCCTTAGATCATGACCTGAGCTGAAGGCAGGTGCTTACCCGACTGAGCCACCCAGACACTCCTAGTTCAATGTTCATTTTTTTTCTTGCATCTTGCATGTCCAATTGCTCCTGCACCATTTGTTAAAAAGTCTATCCTTCTTCCACTGTATTGCTTTTATACCTTGTCAGAATCCCTTGAGCATATTTGTTTGTGTCTGTTTCTGGGTTCCCTATTCTGTTCCATTGATTTGTATGTTGATCCTTCTACTGATAACACAGTGTAGCTATGTAAGTCTTGAGGTCAAGAAGATTGTTCTTTATTTTTCATTGTCAAGATTGTTTTAGCCATTCCAGAGCCTTTACCTTTCCGCATAAATTTTAGAGTATGTTTGAAGTTTAGAAAATGTTTTCTGTGTCTGCAGAAAATTTTGTTGGAATTTTGGTAGGAATTTCATTAACCCTATATGTAGAACAATTTGGAGAGAATTGACAACTTTACTGTGTTGAATATCTTAGTCTATGAACACAGTTGCCTTGGCTTTTCTACTGTCAGTCAACAGCATTTTTTGAGTGCCTACTAAGTGAATGTAAAACTAAGTTAATGATTTTAGAATTCTTTAAGCTTTAGTGAAGTAGAACAATTGTAATATAACTTCATTGTTATTGTGTTTCATTTCGTAGCTCACTGATTTCAAACAAATTGAAGAAATCAGCTTTCCTGAGGTAGAGCAATCATAATATAACTTTATTATTTAAGCTTAGTGTGTTTTATTTCATTGCTTATTACTTTTCAAGCAAATCAAAGAAATCATAAAGGTTAGTTTTAAGCCAGCCTTCTCATCTCTAACTTCTACTGCCATGCACAGAGACTGAATTTGATTCACTTAAAAATGGATTAATTGTTTAATGTGTGATAACTCCTAGAGGAAAAGATACAATTTGATAGTGACTCTGTATTCTAATCTGTTTTTTGCTCTGGTACTTACTTTAAAACCCATTTCTTGGAAGCCAGGGTTCACTTTTTTTTTTTAAAGATTTATTTATTTGACAGATAGAGATTACAAGTAGGCAGAGCGGCAGGCAGAGAGAGAGAGAGAGAGGAGGAAGCAGGCTCCCAGCTAAGCAGAGAGCCCGATGCGGGGCTCGATCCCAGGACCCTGGGATCACGACCTGAGCTGAAGGCAGAGGCTTTAACCCGCTGAGTCACCCAGGTGCCCCAGGGTTCACTTTTACCAGCAGCTGTTTGCAATTGCTTATTCCCTTTCAAAGTTCTAATTTCTATTTGTGGCATGACGAATCGGTTGCTGTGGAGATAATTGTCTAAAATTGGATTTAAGGGAGAACATGTAGCTAAGACCCAGTTTTTATAGGAAGATCTTTAATAATAAAGATGTGGAGAAGTGAAGTCTGGGAATTTGGATCTTTAGACCAAATCACTTCTAAATAACAAATAAGGAATTGTAGTTCTTTGCCAATATGTGTCAGAGCAAATAGTTAATAACTGAGACCTAAGGGTTGTGCTTCTGAGAGAGGTCTTTAACACAGAGTTGCAGATTGAAAAAATTAAATGTCTCAAGTAATTTGTTTGGGGGGGGGGTGGATAAGTTTACTGTACAAAAACCTAGATGCTAGTCAAAGATTCCTTTGTAAATAGCATGATTTAATGTTGAAGTTTGATTGCATGCAAATTAAAGGAGCCTAATTATTTCAATTCATTTGTATGTAGGAAAAGAACATTCCTGCAAAACACAGGGTGTTAAACGACCTTACTGGTATCCCTCCTTCCCCCACTTTGGTTCAGTACATTGAATCTCCTGATGTGGAAAAGGAAGTGAAAAGACTCTTGTGTTCAGATGCTGAAGCTGTCAGTGCTCGTATCCTTTTATACTAAATCTATTCTGTGTAGTCTCTTCCACCCCATATGCACTTGCTTATGAGCCCTTATTTCTGGTATTTGTGTGCACATTTTCATGTGTAGAACTTAAGATTTTGGAAATGTTACTTCCTAGCTAGGAACAGTAAATTCATGTGATAGAAATGTATTTACTTGTTTAACTCAGCATAAGGTACTTCTTCATACTAGGAATACAGATACAAATGGCCCGAAGTTGGACTAAATTAAATAGCATTTTCAGCCAGAGAGCCTCTTCCCTTTCAATTGTGCCTACTCCTCTCTTTCTGCTTGTTCCCTAACTGATCCAACTTTCAGGATGGGAAGTCATTGCTGAAGATGAAACCAAGGAAATAGAGAGTCAGGGCTCTATCCCAGGCTTTGCACTATCCCCAGGAATGAGTGACTATAAGCAGGATCATATCTCATCAGGTATGTTTATAAAGGCGATACAAGAGCTTTGGAGAGGGCAGGTGTTGACTGTATGAAAGGACAGTTTCCATAGACTCACAGGCAAATCACAGAAAAAGGAGGCCTTTTCCCTTCTTCCTCTTATTGGTCCCTCAGCACTTCAGGGGTTTTAGATTGGTGTTCTTTTTTTTTAAGATTTTATTTATTTATTTGACAGAGAGAGATCACAAGTAGGCAGAGAGGCAGGTAGAGAGAGAGGGGGAAGCAGGCTCCCTGCTGAGCAGAGAACCCAATGTGGGTTCCATCCCAGGACCCTGGGATCATGACCTGAGCTGAAAGCAGAGGCTTTAACCCACTGAGCCACCCAGGCACCCTTAGATCGGTGTTCCAATCTCCCGTTCATCCCTGGTATTCTAATTTCCTTGATCATTGAATACATGAATGAATGTTAGTGTTTTGCATTTCCCGTCATTGCTCTAGGAAGGGAATAATCTTCCTTCGAGAAAATTATTAAAGTCTTTGGTTGTCTGGTGAATTTGAGGGGAGGGAGTATAATTACAGCTAGACTGGGAGTCATTTGAAGATTCATACACTTTCATCTTCCTCTTCCTTAAAACCAGTAGGATATGGTATGCTTCGGGAGGTGTTCCTTGATTCTAGCAGTAACAGTGATGATGATGCTAATGATGATGATGATGATGACGATGATGAGGATGATGACAAGGAGGATGAGGAGGATGAGGACGATGAGGATGAAGAGGATGACGATGATGATGAGTACGAAATTGAGGAAGAGGATGAAGATTATTATGAAGATCTGGAAAGGGAGCTACAGGCCAAGTTCTTTGCGTCTGGCCAGTATGAGGCAAAGGAAGGAGCCAGTTCAATAGGTAAGTTACAGAGGAAAAACCAAAGGGGTCAGACAGAGTGGGCAGCAGTGCTAATGATGGACTATAAATACATGTTAGATGCAAGGCTAGGTTTGAGAAGTTATTGCTGAGATATGTAGTGGAGTTTTAGTTGATTTTGATCTCGGTCCACTAGTTTAGGCTATGTTTAGATAAAATGTCTGTCTATCTCTGTTAGTTATGGATATTCAGAAGCAGATTCATTACATGGAGAAAAAGCTCCAAGAGATTCGATGCAAAGCACAAAGACAGAGGAATCTTATAATGAAAGTGGAAAACCTGCCACTCAAGGTAAATTCCTATTGGCTGGGATAAAGATATCTTGATATCTTACTTTTGAAAACCCATTGTTGTGTTTCTATTCATGTTGTCTCTATGCAGCATTCTTATTCATTTGCACACCTAAACAACCTCCTCGAAACCCTTAAGAAAATATAACCGTATTCCTTTTACCTGAGTAATTTTGATCATCTCGCATAAGCAGTTTTGGGAGGAGACCAGGAAACTTGAGATAGTAATTACCAATATTGAACAGTTGTCATGTGAAAGGCATAACTATTTTCCATGTATCATCTCATTTCATCCTCACATTCCTGAAACACAGGTACTGTCACTAGTCCTATTTTATAGATAAGGAATTGAAAATCCAAAGAGGTTAAGTAACTTGCCAGGGACCACAGTAAGTGTAAGACATAGATTGAATCCCGTTGTTTGTACCAAAATGTATTCATTGCAGTGAAAGAAAATTAACTAAATTCATGTTTAAATGTTATGATGTATGCCTGAACAAGAATAAATATCTTGCTTATTTTTGTTAATACACATTTCAACCAAAGGAAAATGTATGTTTAGGCCTTGTTTGCATCTTTTTTATAGTGAGGGAAATTCTGAAGCATCTGGAAAATTCCTTACTAGATTTCATTTTCTGGAGAGCTGTAGTCATCAAAATGGAGGAGTGTGACATAGAACTATACCTATTTATAGTGTTGTCCTTTAGAATAACCAAGTGAGATGATAGATGTGGACATGCTTTGGAAGATACACCTGTATGGTATTATTATGATGTTGTATGAAGTACTAGTTAGGAATAGTAATATTCTGCCCTAGTGCAGGGAAATCAATGAGTCAGCATCAAATTCCAAGCCAGCTTTTTAAATAGTTCACCATAGTCAAAGGATTTGTGCTAAAACTAGAAAAAATTAACATGAAGGCATTCTAACCATTTATTTTAGGGCAAGAAATTAAAAAGTGCTGTGGATAGGGTTATAAAAGCAAATCAGATGGCTTTGTAGTTAGGGGGTACAGTTTTTTTTACTCTAAATCCTTTAAAAAGAGTATTATTTTGTTACAACTGACAGTTTTCTTATCAAATTATTTGCCAAACTCTTTGTGTCAGTTGGTTCTTTTTTCCCTTGAGACTCAGCATTCATCATTTATGCAATTTGTTTTCCAGAATCACTTACAGTCTGTGCTGGAGCAGCTTACATTACAGGAAATGCAAAAAAATGAGCAGGTGGGTATGTTTTCCAGTCAACGAGGAAACATTTGCTACAAAGACTCCCCCACCCTACCCCCAGTGTCATTTCTGGCTGTTCCTTTCACAGGAGTAGTAATGGCCAAATCTTCTAAATGAGAGGTAGCAAGCTGGAGCAAGGTTTTTGTGAAAATTCACTCATTCGATAGATATCAAATGCCTATTAAGTGAAAAGCATAAGATGTACAAACAGTGTTGAATAAGACAGTTCTTGTCCACGTGGAGCTGATTGTCTAACATGGAAGACTGGTAGTGAACAAATTAGCATACAAATCTAAAAGTACAAACTATGAAGAAATGCTGTGAAGGAGAAAAAAAATCCTGATATTTGAATAAAAAGAGTAGTGCATTAAACTGAATTAAATTAAAATGATTGGCCTTTCTGAGGAAGCAATATTTCCGCTTTGACCTATAGGATAAGTCCAGGTGAAGAGGGACTGGAGAGCCTCTTGGGTGGGTCCCACATGGGAATATGCCAGGTCCCACATTGGGTAAGAACTTGGCCTCTTGGAGGACTTCTGGAGTATTTAAACCAAGGAAGAAAGTGACTTAACATAAAGTTGCAGAAGTAGGCAGAGGCCATAGCATATGGTCCCTTGCAGGCCACAGGAAGGAGGATGGGTTTTTGTATTAAGTGCAGTGGGAAACCCATGTAGAGTTTTAAGCGGGATAGTCACATTTACACTGGCTCCTAGCCAAAAGGCCAAGAAGCGATAGGAGGGTCACATTTAATTCAAATTTTTTAAAAGATCACTCTGATTATTATTGGGAGAATGGATTATTGGGGGCAGGACTTGAAGCAGGGAGGTCACTTAGGAGGCTGTGTGGCAGTTTCATAAGAGGTGATGACAACTTTCATCACCCCAGAAAGAAACCTATACTCATTAGCAGTCACTCCCCATTTCTTCTGGATTCTTCCCACCTGCCAAGCCTAGGCAACCATGAAAGTACTTTCTGCTTATTTTATCTTAAAGGAAATAATATGTGGTCTTTTGTATCTGCTTCTTTCACTTAGCATAAGGCTTTCAAAGTTAATCCATGCTGTGGCATGTATAAGTAGTTTATTCCATTTTGTGGGTGGATAATATTCCAATATTCCATGGTGTGTGTGTGTACATACCATACATACCATGTTTTGTTTATCCATTCATCCATCGATGGACATTTGGATGGTTTCCCCTTTTTAGCTATCATGAATAATACTGTCGCAAACATTCTTATATGAGAGAATGTATTTTAAAAATAGAGTCGATGGGACTTGGGTCAATTAGTGGGTGTTAAAGGAAGTGTTAAGGATGCATGCCAGACTTCTAACTTGAACAACTGTATTATTTAAAGCCACAAGAGAGAGGCACCTGGATGGCTCAGTCGTGAAGCGTCTGCCTTTGGCTCAGGTCATGATCCCAGGGTGCTGGGATTGAGCCCTGCATTGAGCCTTGCATTGAGCCCTGCATCGAGCCCTGCATCGGGCTCCCTGATCAGTGGGAAGCCTGCTTCTCTCTCTCCCACTCCCCCTGCTTGTGTTCCCTCTCTCGCTGTATCTCTCTCTGTCAAATAATAAATAAAATCTTTTAAATAAATAAATAAAGACACAAGAGAGTCATCAGAGTGAAAAGAAAAGAGGGTAATGTGGGAGTGAGGGTCAAGTAGCTGTACAGAAAATGTATGTTGACTTAAGCCCTCAAAAACTGAGGATAACAGTTATAAGGGAACTGGAGGTCATATGCTGATGCGCTTAACATGGGGCTGTTAAGGTAGAGACAGCATCCCTCATCCCCATTCCCCATACCAGCAAGGCGAGGGGAATTCTTCCGTATATTCCCTTCCCCTCAGCAGATCACTTAACCAAGCACTGCTTATAAACAACCATGTGAAAAATTAGTGCCAAATTGCTTTCGCACTCACCAAACATCTTTGTTTTCATCCATGTAAATAGAATTGGAGAAGTGCTATTTTCAACACAGAAATGTAGCCATAAACTTGATTCACTCATAGTCCTTTATGTTAGCTTGTTTAGTCAGTGTAGACGGGTGCCTGCCTTAAGCTAGGCTCTGCAGGGAGCTACAAAATGCTTACAACCCAGTCTCTGCCTCCATCTGGGGAGAGATCCATGAAAGGGACAGGAATTTAAAGGAATGAGGGATCACTTTTGTCCATAGAGATTAGGGAGACTCCATGGAGAAATGGTGTTTGGCTGGAGCCTTCAAAAGTGGGTAGGGTTTTAATAAGGATATAGGGAAAGAAGGGTGTTCTGTATAGAAAGCACAATGGCTCAGAAGTGCTCTGGACAGGTGCTAGAGTTGAGACTTTCGGTGTAGGATGTAATGAGCCATCAAAGTTTTCTACCTGGGGAGTAACTCAGGAAGACTTCTCTGCCAGCAGCCACTAGATGACATTAGAGTGGAGAAAGATTAGAGGAAGCTCCAAGTGATAGAAGGAATCAGAGTTTAACAACTGATTGGATTTACAGAGCAAGAAGGAGAACACAGAGGGGTCCAAAGCCTGAGTACAGGGAAAATGGTATTCCTCTAAGAGAAGACACCAGGAAGGGAATTATGGGGGGTGGAGGGTGGAGAAGTTGATGAGCTAAAATGGAAGCACGGTGTGTTGGAAGCACTTTTGAAAATGAGAGAGTAGAGGCTGGCTCATGCCAAGAAATGATCACTGAAGTTGTGGGGATAGATGAGTTAGCCAGGGCGACTGTTTAGCAAGAAGTCTGAACCTGGGGTGGTGAGAGAAAGAGCCTACAAAGGGGAAAGAACTGGAACAGTCAGTGGTAGTAATCATGTCAGCATCTGAGCATAAAGAGCCTCTAAATTACCATAGGAAGCAATTCTAGCTATTCGGTAGGCGATGTGCAGCATAGAATCATTTTGTAATGTTCCATTCCTATCATTTCACAGAATGAAAATCTACACTGGTATGGAGTAACCTAAACTGAGTAATACTCAGAAACTATCTTTGTCTCAAAGATAGTACACCTTTCTTAATGTTACTGGTCACTTTGCCATTTCAAGTAAAAAAAAAAAAATCCTATGCCACAAACTGTTCAGGACTTGTGACTTAGAGAGAATCAAAACAGGTAGAACATCATCACGCTCCCGATTGGTCAGATGTCTGGCTCGGTTTCTAAGTGTCTCATAACATGGCAAGAAGCAGCAGCTAAGACTTGGTTTAAGAGCCAGCATGTTCAGTGGGACAAAAGGCTATCCCAACTGCTTTATTTTTGGATCTTCAAATAAGGCTATAGTGATCCCTCTGTACACTCTTTCCAGAAGCACAAAGTCTTAACAGCAAGCATATTTCATTTTTAAACATATTCAACTTTAAAGCTTCCTTTTATAAGTTTAGCGCCAAAAAAAAAAAAAAAAAAAAAAAGAAGAAGAAGAAGAAACCCAGCATGCAGAATTGTACATGCATTTTCGACCATGCACCATTCTTTGGGACATTGCAAGACTAAGATAACCTTATAAACACTAAGTTACAATATTTGGGGTTCCTACAAGTAAATTCTAGATCAAGTAATGGAACTTAAGATTTCAGATGAATTTTTCATGTTTTCCACCTCTCCTTTCAGCTCATTTCCCTACAAGAACAACTGAAATATTTTTTGAAGTGAGAGAGCCTTCAGCCTGGCACATGAACCTTGGATTCACTCTCTAGAGTGCTGAAGACTGGATAAATTGTATGTGTTTCTGTCCCTTTCATTGCCTTATGTTGAATCATTTGTATTTGTTTATCTGAACCTTTGTCTGCTAGTCAAATTTGAAGTTTAGGGTTGTGGAGAAAGGGACAGAATATAAAAAAGTAGTCGACCTAAAAACCGAACTCAATATGGAACTTGGCTCTCTTTATCAATTTGAGATTTGCTTCTATTGCTTCTGTTCTGTTGATGCCATCAAATGATTTAGCCATGCTTGCCAAATACAGATAGCCTAGCCTGAAGGCCATCCACCTGGTTTGCATGTTTCCAGTTCCCTTCCCCTGTTAATTTTAAATATTTTCTAAAACATAGAACAAATCATTTCTACCAAAGGCTAGGACCTGCCACAGTGAATTAAGTGTCTACCTCGCAGCAGTTAACGCTATGTTGTGTCCTGTCTCTGTTAAGGTAATAGGAGCTGCTTTCCTGCTCAGGGATGATTTTTTGCTGCTGCTATCTTTGTTCTGTTGCATTTTTAGAATTGCGTCTGGTTATTATTTGCCAGCTAAAAGAATAGTTAGAGAAGAGATGAAATTCTGGACCATTATCCTTATTCTGAGCCTCTTCATCCTAACCCCTGCCAGAAAAGGTTAGGAAAACTCAGATGCCTATGAAGCCTCTGAAGAGTCCCTTAAAAACCCTGGGTGGGTTTGTTTGTTTGTTTTTTCTGCTGTATTGTTAAAGTTTTCTGGTTTGTGTTCTTTAAGCAATAAATGAATTTCTCATTTTAAGTGGATTGCTGTCACTTTATTAAACTGCTCCCATAATGAGTGCAGTCCTACCCAAAAAGAAACTGGAGAGACAGGCAATAAAATTCTACCATTAGGAAATGACAGAAGATGGTGTCCATACTAGGGCATCCTTCGAAATAGCCCGTGGGATATATTCCTAATGAACTAAGCAAGTCATCTCCTATTGACCACATAGCCCTGGGATTTTGAGAAAGCGTATAGAGAAGTGATAAAAAATGGCAGCTCCCATATTCGCATCAAATTTCCATTATGTTGTAGTGATAAACATGCAAGGTTGGAATCCTGGCTCTGCCATTCACCTTGGGCAAGTCCCTATACCTCTTAGAGCCTCTGTTATTTTCTCATCTGGAAATCAAGGATGATAATGCTTATGACCAAGAGGCAGCTGAGGGTTTTCTGGAGGTAGTCCAGCTAGACGCAGGTCTGGTCCCAGTTGATGGAGTCAGTGCTGCTCTAGGAAATGTACTCCCAGTTTTCTGTGCCATTTTTAGTGCTCCCATTCCAAGTTGAAGTTAATAAGACAGAGGCAGTGAAGAGCAGGTCAATATGTATGGGCAGGGCCCATAGAAGAGGATGGAAGATGGAAGGAATGCTGAGGGCAAGTGCAGGGAAGAAGTGGGACTAAGGGGGCTACACATCTTAAGGGCAAATGAAATGAAGTTAAGATTAGTAGAGAAGTTAGAGGACAGCTTAAAAACCAAGATGATATAAAAATGATTTTTTTTTCAGGGGCACCTGGGTGGCTCAGCTCTTTGGGCATCTGACTCTTGGTTTCAGCTCAGGTCATGATCTCAGGGTCATGGGATTGAACCCTGCATCAGGTTCTGTGCTGGGTATGGAGCCTACTTGGGATTCTCCCTCTCCCCATTTTCCTTGCGCTCTTGTGGTCTCTCTCAAAAAAAAAAATTTTTTTTTTTTTTTTTTTCAGAAACACAGGGTTTAAAAGATGAGGAGGAGAGTGGGGGAAAGGAATTGAGTCAGAGGCAGAAGGTGTTGGGGAAGAAGCAAAGTTTGAAAAGACAGGCCTTTCCAGCTGAAGGAAGGTAGGGGACTGGAGCAGAAACAGAAAGCATCCTGGGCACATAGCTGGAGAGACTGAGGCTAGTGAAGGTGGCATATATGCCACAGGTGTCATCTAGTGGTGAGAGAGGTAGAAGAGCCCTAGTTTAGCCTCTGTCCAATCCTACAGCCCAACAGCCACCATGACTGTGCTGCCAAGAGGCAGGAAGGAAGGGAAGACAACAGCCAAGGGGCAAGGAGGGCAAATCCATTCACCAGCAGTGAACTTCCATTCCCTCCATTGCCCCATCTCACTGTAACCCAGGGTAACTACTTCACCACTGCCCTCCAGTTACCCAAGGCTTACTGCTGCCCTGACTCCCCACCTCACCCTAACACACATGCACGCACGTGCGTGCGCGCGCGCGCACACACACACACAATACCTCGTGAAGTTTTCTTTTTCTACAGTCCCGTGATTCTGAATTTTGCATGTTACAGACCTGCGCTGGCAATATGGTATCCACCAGCCACATGTGGCCTTCGAGCCCTTGACATTTAGCTAGCTCGCACTGAGACATGCGGTGAGGGTAAAATATACACTGGGTTTCTGTAGGGGACCAGCTCTGGGCTGGGGCCCTGCCAACCTTGCACTAGTAATACAGGCCACATAGGCAAGGCTCCGCTGCAGGCTGCCCCAGGCCTTGGAAGAATGCCCCGTGGCCCTACCTGGACACAGGAAGACAGGCCCTCTCATGAGAAGTCACTTCAAGACCATTTCTCACTCACCTCCTGATCCTGAGGGAAGCTTATGGGAGGTTCTTCTCTGCCTCCCTCATTTGGGTGAGGCACAGAACTTTCGGCCTGCCACACCACCAGCAAAGGGTACAGGGTAAAGGCCATAAAACTGCTTAGCTGCAGTGTGGAATTGGCCACTCAGCAGTAGGATGTCCCACCATTCACGCTGCATGTCCTCGGGCCCCTTTTGTTTTGGTGTCATCTTGTGGGATGAGGGAGGCAGGGAAGTGATACCATTGCTGATCTTGCTTTTGCTGTCTCTGTGAGTACTAAACTGTCTGGAGCTATGTGGGTTTCTTGTTTTGTTTTTTATTTATTTATTTATTTTTTCCAGCTGAATCTTTTCAGACTGCTTGACAATCTCTAAGACTTAGTAAAAAAAAAAAAGGAATGCAAAGTATCTCAGTAATTGTTTTATACTGATATCCCATTGAAATGATGTTTTGGATATACTGGGTTAAATGCTAAAATTAATTTCACCTGTTTATTTTTAAAATTTGGCTGCTAGAAAATTTGAGTCAATGGCTCTCATTATATTTCTTTTGGGCTGTACTGTTATAG
Organism: Meles meles; assembly: GCF_922984935.1. NCBI lineage: Eukaryota > Metazoa > Chordata > Mammalia > Carnivora > Mustelidae > Meles > Meles meles. Next base: position 83,487,162 of record NC_060087.1, on the reverse strand, counting down.
ATTGGTGAGAAAAAATTAGTGGTGGGGAAGAGGGACTCACAGGATTTTATTTTGCCAGAAAATAGCTTTAAAAAAAACTATTTTCATAGTTTTATTGCCATAGTTACAGGGACATTTTAACACTCCAAAAAATATATATACCCATAATAAAAGACCTTTAAATTGAATAAATATAACTCTGTGGAAACTCACTGCATTGTCCTGATTTTTCTCATATTACTTCAGGATGGTGAAAAATCCCTCAGATTGATGAGAATGGTATTTAAGTACCATTGCTGTAGAGAGCTCCTTCCAGGAGGAGATAACTGGCTAATTTGTGTGGGACCTTGAGAGGCAACCAATCCAGGTAACAATAGATGGGGCTAGCGCAGGTGGGTTTCTTTCTTTTCTTTTCTTTTGCCCTCTTTTCTTTTTTCCGTTCATTCCTCCCTCCCTTCCTTTCTCCTTCTCCTTCTTCTTTTTTGGTTCAGCAGGTGTTGAACTCATCTGGTAGCCTATGTTTTGTAGTATTCCTGTAGCTTCTTGGCCCACCCCCCTTCCCACACCCAAATAAGGGAAGGATGTGGAATACCAGAGTCAAAGTATAACCAGAAGAACCAAAGTAAACAAATACAAATTTATTCTTTTCAAAGCAGAATTCCAGGGAGAAAGGAAAAGCACCACAGTGAGTGGCAATCAAAGTTAACCAGTTTGTTCCCAGCTCCACCTCTTTGTCCCAAACTTTTCTAGACTCGTGTGCCACCCTTGCCACCTCCCCCTCCCCTGGATCCTTTCCCCAGCTTCCATTCCCGAGACCAGTTCTTGCAGCCAGCAAGCAGCAGGGCAGGGCTCCTCTCTGGCCTCAATACTGCCCTGGGGACAGCAAAGACATTCAGCAGGTCCCCTGCCAAATGCAGCAGCTGTGGGAGGAGATGGAGGCTGGGAGCTGAGCCCTGGCCTTGAGCCTTTCCCTCTGCCACAGCCAGTGGTGTTAAAAGAGTAAGGATCTTAAGTATTCCTTTGTTCCCAGGGCCAGATTTTGGCAGAGAGTCCTAGCGATAGAGCTGCCTTGCTGAGCAGCTAAGTCTCCACAACCCTAGGGCAGGACCCCCAGTGTCTCCCCCAGGACCGTTTATCTTAAGGCAGCTTACTTTCTTTACTAGCTGTCACCCATGTCAAGAGAACTTTAATGAGATTCTTGGCTTGAAACAGTGTCAGAGGACACAAGTCAGCCATTGAGAATGCATGCTCAAGGAATGTTCTGGCATGAAGCTGGACGTGGAGCCCAGGTCCCAACACACCCCTCGGGCAGCACAGGTATTCCTGAAAATGAACCTGGAGGGGAAAAGATCTCCCAGCACGGGTCTCTGCCTGACCTCAGGGTGTCTCATTACCGTGGCCTGCCAGCCCAGTCAGTTCCTGGAGCCCAAGGAACACAAAACAGGTTTCTCTACAGGGATGTATTTCCAAAGTTTGAGCCTTGAAGGAAATGGGCACTTGAGAACCTTGATCTCAGCCTTGCCATCCTGGAGGAAATGGCATGTGTCTTGCCGGGTAGGGCCCTCCTCAGGGAACCGTACAACAGACATCTTGATGTTCTGCCATAGTCAGCCTTTTCTGACAAGTTCCCAGTCAACATGACCCTACTCTGCTCTCATTCAGAGCAGAGCCCCCTCAGAATGGCATTTTGGCCTCTGTCAGATTCTGTCGAGAGTCAATCATCTCTCAAACCTAACTCTTCCCTGATACTACTTGGCAACCACCCCAAACACTCACATTCCTTCAAAGTGATGCTGATATCACAAGTCAGAGGTTTTCTTTAGGCTGCCTCCCTGGAAATTCCCTTTACTCCTCCTCCTGCGCAAGGCCCTAAATTAATGCAGCATCACAAAAAATACCTCCAGGAGACACACTACATGACAGATGCCTTACAACATGCAACACATCTCAGTAAATCTCACCCTCATTTGGATTCATGGCACCCAAGGATCCCTTTACCTCACCATGGGCAAATGGCCCAAACAATGCTGCAGTGACTGTCATTGGACCCTTGAGTGACATACTCACCTCTGGTACACACAGGACCACACACAAAGTGTCAGCGGCCCCATTAGTGAGAATTCAACTCTTACTCTGCTGCTTCAGTCCACCTACAGCACAAATCCTACATAGCAAGATCTACATCTTCCCTACCATGCCTAGCCTACTGCAGTTGCCACAGGCCCTCAGCAGCCCATGATCTCTTGGGTGAGTGGGGGTTATGGAAAGGGTTTTCTAGAACTTCCCTGGTAAAAGATTGTTTCGTAACATCTGCCCTCCTAAGGCTTAGGCAGGATATGCCTCAAAGACCCTGAGCTCTCTGGCCTATAGCACATTTCTTCTATCCCTTTCCTGCCCACAAACTAGGCTCCTACAAATATAACCTCCCTCCGCCCCCATCCTCCCCCACCCCCGCCTTGGACAGATGCCCATGCTCTGTGTCTGATGCCTGCCTACTACCTGTTCACCATACATCCAGATACCCAGTCCTCCCATCCGAAGTCTTCATGAGCACTAAGGCAGATGTCTAGTTAGGTCTGATACCCCAGACCTATGGCTTAGTGCTCCTAGAAATGAGGCAATCCTAGGCTTCTGGACTCAAACTGATGCCCCCCTTCCCCTGCAGCAGATAAATCCAACTTCCCAACAGTTCTACCCACTGGCCCACTACTTGATTATAACAGAGCACCCCAACTATCTCACACCCTCCTGACCTTGGTGGCAACCACTGTTTTCTTTAAGACCCTGAGCCAGACTTAGGAACTAGAAGGGGCTGGAGGGTGTTCTCTGGATCATAGCCTCACAAAGGCCAACAAGAGCCCATCTGTTCCTTCTTGTCTTCATGGGATGAGTAGAGTTTACCATTGCTCTATCTTGGCAACTGAACCGTTGTTTAGGGGAAGCCCAGGAAAAGTCATCTAAGGCCCAGGTCTCAAGGGAACAAGATTTGGAAGGAGTGAAGAGAACAGAGTGACTCTTCCTGTTAGATTCCACTGTGGCCACAGGCTTCTGTGGCTTTGGTCTTGAGGACAGCTCACCCCAGACATGACTGGAGAGACATCCTAGGGGAGCAGCCAGGATGCATCTCTCTGTCCAGCCAGAGGCTGGGGCTAACAAAGAGCAAGGCAGAACATTAATCCTTAAAGAGGTATTAGAATTTAATGTGAGTGAGGCCAGGGGGTACTGATGTACAGTAGGTCTGCAGGATAGATACGTATGTATATAAACCTAGGCAAATTAAGTTAATTATAGGGCTCTAGGTTATAAAGCTCCTTTTGTAGAAAGCTGCCTAAGTGGGCTCCGACTCTGCAAATTTCCCAAGCCCACTCCCCCACCCACCCCCCCATCCCCTGCTATCTACTCTGAATGAGTTTCTGGATAAAGGGATTATGGTATCTGTAGCCTAAGAAGAGTTAGTTTACTTGGAGGATCGGGTTCAGCTTCCAGAGTTAGAAAGAACAGTTTTATGCAAAGGCAGGCCTTGCTATTGTTTGGGTGGAAAGTGGCCAGCTTCCTGATTTGCCGCCAGCGGCTCCTAGGAAGGGACCCCTGTTTCAGGTCGCTACTTGCATCTGCCTCATGATTGGCCAGGGACAATCAGCCACCTCAGCTGATTCTATCTGAAAGAAAGAAGGGTCCCAGCCTGCAAGGGTGTGGGGCAGTCACACTCCTCCAGGCTAATGAGTGGCTTCCCTTTCCTCACCCAAGGAGAGCAAGACTCCCTTGCCCAGCAAGCTGCTGCCCCTACCCCAGGGCTCTAAGGACAGATCAAGAAGAGCTAAGGGTGGCTTCAGCTGGATTCCCAGAGTTACTCAGCTGGTGTCTCAGGATGCTGAGGCCTTCAGGAAGGAGGAGGATTGGGGAAAACACTAAGCTCATAAGTATGTCTTTAATGTTCCCAAAGGTACAGTGTAAGTAAGAATCTGAATGAACTCTTCCCCCACCCCCAGCCCTTGAGGAACGTCTGCCAGGGCCTGAGGCAGAAGGAACTGAAGATATTTGGAGGGGAAACAACATCTAGGTAGCATCAGGATGGCCAAAGAGATGCCATCAAACTAGTTATATGTCACATGCTGCCCGGACATTTTTAGGGGCACTTTTTTGGGGAGGTGTCTTGGGCATACCCTTCTGCCTCCCTGAGTTGGGCCAGAGAGGAGGGCTAACCCCTTGAGATTCATAATGCTGGAACCCTGGGGTCGTGAGGCTTCCTTATGTCCATAATGCTATGGAGAAGGGAAAGGGCTAATGGGCACTTCTTAGCTCTGCAAGACAGCTTCTCTGCTCCCCATCTGAACGGCCTTCAAGTGCCATTTGTATGGATGCAACAGAAACATATGTAAGGGATTGGTCTCAAACTTGAGGATTAAAGGACACATTTCTAGAGTTGGAGGAACCATGCCTCTCCCTCCCCCAGCCCTGAAGCATCCACCTCACATATGAGCAGATCCCTGCTCCTACCCAGAGCTCAGATAACTCTGGCTGAGGAATGTGGGCCGGAAGGGTTGGGTGAACGCTGAAGGAAGACTTGGATCAGAACTGGAGAGGACTATGAATTATAGGATGGGGATCTGGCTCCCTCAAGAGGCCAACAGGGTGTTGGCAGTCACGTCAGAACTTCGCACACTGGGGAAGGCATGGCGGAGCTTCTCCATGATGTCCTCCAAGCACAGGCTGACATCTTGGCTCTTTGATCCCACATCATCTAAGTTGGAAAAGAGAGATTTATGGAGAGAACTAGAGAGTCCCTGCTGAGGCCAAGGGGCTGAGGTGGGAGGCTGCCCACTGAAGGACAACCCTACAGCATTTGAGTCTTCTCAGCACAACGCCTAGCACATAGGAGGTGCTCAGTATACACGTGTGGAATAAGCAAATAAATGCATTGGTCAGTAAGCCCATGATCCGTGATGCTAAGCTCAGAGCCATGAGGGGAAACCAGTCCCAGCCTTGGCAGGACCTTGGGCAGATCTGGGACAGGATGAAGCCATGGAGGAAGGGGATGGGCAGGGCCTGGGGAACTTACCTGCAGTCTCAGTATCTGGAGTGGTCTGTCCCTTCTCCTGGGGGTGACTGCTTTCTGACTGCTGCGGAGAGGAAGCTAGGGACGAACCTGCAGAGCCATTGCCATTTGATTCCGTGGGTGGCTAGCAAGAGGGAAGGCATGACTTGAGTGGCTTTGCTTTTCTGACCTTACTTTAATAGACTCCTGAGCTTAGAAGTGGTTTTAGAGACCTCATGCCCATTCCTTTGCCCTGGGACTTGAAGAAGTTTCTGGTAGTGTCCCAAACAGTGGATTCTCCTTTGAAGAAACTTCTTGGAATATTCAGTTACCAGTTACCTTCTTCTTTCAACAACATAGGTCAAAGGCTCCCAGTTCTTAAAAGGATGGCACTGTACCTAAAGGTCTCTTGCTGTCATCTCAGCTATAAGGAAACTAGTTAGAACTCGGTTCTCCCTGAAAATAGAGAGTTGCATACCTGATCCTCAGTTCATTATATATATTAAGACCTCCAGGAATTCATCTAGAGGTTATTCCTTGGAAGGTCCAGGAGAGAGGCATGGGGTGGTATTACTTGGCACATATAGTGATAATACAGTTGGCCCTTGAAAAATGCAGGGGCTAGGGGTACTGACCTCCCCCTCTGTGCAGTCAAAAATCCACATATAATTTTGACTCCCCTAAAACTTTACTAATAGCCTACTGTTGACCAGAAGCCTTACTGATAACATAAACACTAAACAAACATATAGTTTGTATGCACTATATACTAGATTCTTACAATAAAGTCAGCTAGAGGAAAGAAAATGTTATTAAGAAAATCATAAGGGGGTGTCCGGGTGCTCAGATGGTTGAGTGTCTGACTCTTGGTTTCGGTTCAGGTCATGATCTCGGGGTTGTAAGATCAAGCCCCAAGTCAGGCTCTGCTCTTAAGACTCTCTCTCCCTCTCTGTCTGCCCCTCTCCCTCTCTTTCCCTCTATAAAAAAAAAGAAAAGAAAAAATCATAAGGAAGGGAAAATGCATTTACAGTACTCTACAGTAAAAAAAATCCACATATAGGGGCCCTGGGTGGCTCAGTCAGTGAAGCATCTGTCTTTGGCTCAGGTCATGATCCTTGGTCCTGGGATCCAGCCCCACATCCCCATATTGGGCTCCTGCTCAATGGAGAGTCTGCTTCTCCCTCTGTCCCTGCCCCTCCTGTCTCGTGCGCATGCATGTGTGTGTGTGTGTGTGTGTGTGTGTGTGTGTGTGTACACACGCGTGCTCTCTCTCTGTCAAATAAATAAAATCTTTTAAAAATCTGCATATAACCGGACCCATGCAGTCCAAACCTGTGTTGTTCAAGGGTCATCTGTAACAGGTAACGTTTACAAAATATTCACTACAATCCTAGCATCATGTTAAATTCTTTAAATACATTATCTCATTTTACATTTGCAATTCCATGAAGTTGGGAAGTTATTATCCCCGTTTTACAGATGAGGGAACTGGGGGTAAGTGAGGCCAAGTAACTTTCCTAACAACTGGCAGTCACAAATGGGCTGAGCCACATTCAAACCCAGGGCTGACTCCGGAGTTACACTAGGTCACATATATGAGTTCTTCAAGAGGAAAGCAACAAATAGGAACAAAGAGCTCCCTTCCTGGCCAACATCTTTCTCTCACCCAGCACGTCCAAACCTTTCCCTCTCTGGCAAACGTCACAGAGCGAAATCAAGGTTTTGGATGATTATTTGGGCTTTGTTCCCTTGATACCAGATTCCAGTGGGTTGTGGGAAGTGAGCGCTCAGAGCTGGCAAAGTGCGCACCAGCCTCTTCCTTCCCCCGCCTTCCCTAATCATCGGCAATCAGTCAGTCAGTCATCAGCCCAGTTCTCCTCAGAAAGTCATCCAAGAGCCACCGCCAAGGAGGAACCAACAGTTCCTCTGCTTGCGGCAACCCCCCCAGCTCCCCACGTCTCTGGAATTGGTGGGGGGATGGGCAGCTCTAGTCCCTACCCCGCTCACCCCACCCAGGCTCACCTGCAGGAGCAGTTCCCTTAAGCGCTGCAGCTGGGACTCCAGTTGCTTATTGTGGTCCTCTAGGATCTGCATGCGTGTCTCCAGGCGGCTCTTGTGCTGCCGGAGGATCCGGGCCTCAGCCAGCAGCTCCTCATTGCGGGGGTCCTGTGCTACCTCTGCAGAGCCCTCAGCCAGGGTGGGGGCCTCAGCAGCCTCCTCATGCTGCCACTTCAAGCGCTTTAGCTCTCCCTGGAGAATCCTGCCAAGGAGAGACAAGCCATGACCTAGGGCCCTGACAAAGTACTGACTGTCCAGCTCCAAGATGTCCCTGCATACTTAGTGCTGAGCGGCCCCTTTGCTGTCCCAGCCCCATCCCCACCCCAGCTGTGTTCAGTTGTGAATGGCCACATCCATTCTTCTCCAGCACGCAAGTCATTTCCTCTGTCATCCTTGGGCCTCAGAGCAGAGAGAGCTGACATTTCATCTAACAAATGTCTCGGCTTTGATGTGCTGGTTCAGGGATTAATTCTGACCTTCAAATTGGGCAGAAACACAGTGTGCAAATAAGTGAGGCATTAGGGCCACTGACTCACCTACTCCATTTTTAGATTTTTAGATTCTAGTGGAAGCCAAACAAGAGATCACCCATCTTGCCTCTTCTCTCCACTTACCCTCCTCTTTGGCCCCCTTTTGAACACCCCTGTTGAGTCATCAAGAAACAGATTCCAAAGAGATGGTCTACTTTGCAGAACATTGTGTTTGATTTGCAACAGAATCGCTCTCTCCCCAGGGCTTCCCTGGGTGGGCCCACTGCTGATCCAATGCAGTGTTTCTCAAACTATCTGTAGGTGGGGGTTCAATCACTGTGGACCAATAAGAGGTCCAAATGCCTATGGCTAGTACACAGCTCACATCATTCATAACTTGCCACACAAGTTCAGCAGCACTCCAACAGATCTATACCTGATTCCATGAAAAGTCCATTAATTAGGTGCCTGGAATATATGGCAATGTCGAGTTGCTATACAAGTTTCTAGAAGCTGACATTCTACATCTGTATTTATCTGGTCTTGAACCGGTAGCGAACACTTGGCAGACCAGCCCTAAGTTCTAAGGACTTGCCACTCCAGATAGTCTGGGGGCCAGCAGCATGGGCATCCCTTGGGAGCTGGCTAAAAATGGAGAACTCAGGCCCCATACCAGACCTGTGAATCAAAATCTGCTTTTTACCCAGCTCCCTAAGTGACTTGTATGCATGTTAATGTTCGAGACGCACTGGTATGAGTAATACTTTGGGTTCTAGCAAATGCCCCCAAAGTGGCTTGGAACCTTTGACACAGGCTACTAACACCTGTACTTTGTGGAGATTAATGTCATCCTTGTAATCTTCACCTTCCCCCTTGCAGTCCTCAAATACTCCATGCAATGTCACCCTTCTCTTGTTTTATTACTTTCAGTGAGTGATAAGTACCTCTTTCCATTTCCAACACTGAAAGTTCCTCGAGGGCAGAGACATGCATTCTCTCTTCTGTATTCTCTGTGTTTGCACTCTCTACTTTCATCTACTGGGTACTTGAAAATATTTGGGTTGGGCTGAAAGGATTCAAATAATGATTAGAATAGCTAGCATTTATTGAACCTTTACAATAAGCCAGGTATTGGCTAGCCCATTTATATGCCTGAGTTCATTTGAAATTCACAAATGATGCTAGGAGGTAGGATCCTAGGGACCCTATTACCATCATTCTTATTCTGTAGATGAGGAAATGGAGGATCACCAAATAGAATTCTCTTGTTCAAGGCCACACAGGTGGGATGTGGAAGTGTCAAGACTCGAAATTAAACTGTTTGACTCTCCAACCCACACAGATCTGTGCCATCACCACACGCACCGGTTCTCATCCTCCAAGTGGGCCAGGATCTTCTCTAGCTCCCCCTTGCTTTCTGTGGCCATGCTGCCTGGGGGCGGCTGTCCAAAGCCAGGTTCCCGGTCTGTAATGGGGCTGGAGTGCCGCAGCAGGTACTGGTCCTCATCTCTGTGTGGGTGTGGGAAGAGAAAAGGAGGTGGCTAGGCAGTGAACCAAAAAACATTTCAGGGCATGAGTTCTCAGCTCCCAGCTCAGGCCCCAGGAGACATAGGCTGGAAGATTCACTTCTAAGTCACAGAGAGAGGGAAAGGCTATATATTCAGGTTTAAGAGGGATGAAAGGTGTTTAAAGGTAGCAGAGGTCATGGTTGAGGGTAGAGGAGGGAGTGTTTTCAGGATGCTGGGGCTTCTGGTTTCTACCTAAGCAATGAGCCAGTCACTTTCCAGTCTGTGCTGTTCCCTGACCACTTCCTCCTTAGCTTCCTCATCCCGCAAGGGTACTCACTGCCTAAGTTCCCATCAGGGCCAGCTTGAGCCATTGGGCAGTAGCTCCTAAGCCCTCTAAGCTTGCCAGAGACCTCTCTAGGGATAAGGGTCCCTTCTCTGAGCTATAGCACCAGGGAATCTCTGTGGTCACACTTCAGTCCAGTCCCCAGTGTCTCCCTGGGGTGTGGCACTGGACAGGGCTTTGAGCAGAAGATGATGGCTCATTTCTCTGACCTTAGATGAGGGCATATTCTTCTGCCTTGAGTTAGGCATGGAAGGACAGGCTCTTGCAAGAGGAAGGGACCTGGGCAGATGGCATCTCAGTGGATAGAGGGCTTCTATTACTAAACACTGTGCCCAGAAAGCAGCCTTCCTTCCTTGGGGCCTCAAGGACCCTAACAACCACACGTCCTCCCCTTGAGGATACATCCTCCCCAAACAGTAGAAGAGGGATCCCAAGGAGAACTATTCCTGGCAAATAAGCAGCTGTGAATACTTACATGCTGTCATCTGGGGACAGGCTGTCATTAAAGAAGGAACAATTCTGACTTTCCATCTCAGCAAGCCTGAGAAGAAGGGCAGGAACAGAAAGGAATGCAGGATGTGGGACCTGCTTTCATCTCAAGGACTCAAATCCCACAGTAGGATCATCAGCTTCAGGGGCTGCCCCAACAACCCCTGAGTGTGGAGCCTTACTGGCTGCCACATATCCCACCGTGCACACCCCCCTGGTCTTGACTCCATTCTCTTTGCCCTCACTGAAGAACCCCTCCCCCTTAGACTCTTTAAAAATCTCCCTCCCCCAAACCTGGCAGTACCTGCTGGCAAAATGTTCAATGCGGGAGTGTGTGTCAGCATGTGGCAACATCGGGGAAGAAGCCAGCCTAGAAGAAAGCCATGGACTCAGAGGACCAAGGAATGGGCAGCCGAGCTGTCTGTTTCCTTGTCACCACCCTCTCCACACACCACCCCCAACACTGAACTAGGCAGATGGGTAAGAGTTGATGGGAACTGGACACAGAGACTGGATTCTAATCTATTTCTCAGGCCAGCTCCCTAGTCAGGCCCAAGCTGACTTTCTCTGTTGCTAGTCGGGTTTGCCTCGAACACCCCTCTAGCCCATCCAGGGGGCTTGGCCCCTATACAGGGCATCCCATCCCAGTTCGGCAGGGCCCCCAGTCACCCACCCCCCCAGCCCCTAGTACTTACGTCTCACTGTAATCAGCCTCCAGTACCGACTGCACAGGCAGATAACCTCGCTGAGGGTGTTTGCTGAAATAATGCTTTGAGCGGAATTTGTTCTTTAAGGTCGTGGCAAAGTCCCTCATGTTCTCGCTGGATGTGGTCTAGGGGGATATAGGGCAGAAGGACTCATCCCAATGGCTTTGGGATGCTGGGGAAGTGGGGAACATGATGGGTTATCTACTCTTATTCAGGCCTACCACACCCCACTCCCAGAGAAAGGCCGAAAAGGATATACTGCCAAACTGTGAACACCTGTTGCCTCTGAGAAGTTAGACTGGAGAGGTGGGGGTGAGGCTGAGAGAGGGGGACTTTCATTTTCGACTTTATACACCTCTACAGAATTTGAATCTTTTACAGTAGGTATAAATTTGTTAATTTCTAAAACATCTTGATATAAATCCTGGGGGTGTAGAAGATGAGGAGGAGGTAGAGGATTATCAGTCTGCCATCTCAAGTTAGGTTTCTCTGTATGTTTATTCTGAAATGATAATAAAATAAAAATAAAGACAAGCCCCCTGCTCCCACTGGGTCACACACGTTCCTGTGATAACAGACTTTGGAAAAGAGATGACGATGTGGAGAGATGGATTATGGGAAACCATGTTGAAAGATGGGGAATTTGAGAGCATCTGTGGGGCAGAAAGAGATAAAAGAGTTTGGGGAGTAGAGCCCACTCAGGGAGCTAACTTTGGAGCTATGGGTCTGGAACACAGCAGAGAAGAAATTCTGTGTGTGGAGTCAGGAATGCTGACCAACCTGGGCTCAGGTGGCTATGAAGGGCGCAGTTTCCAATGAAAACCAAGTGGAATTTGGGGACCCAGGTAAAAAACATACTCTTTTTTTTTTTAAACCTCCAAGAGACTAAGTAATTGATTTGAGCACAAATTTTGGAATTGACGAGCCGGGATGGAAGAAACAACAAAGTAGCAGATGAAGACCAGGTAATGGGAAAAATGCAGGCAGGTGAGCAATGGAAGGAAGGCCAGTTGCCTGGAACTACCTTGCTCTCTATTTTTTCCCGAGACTTTGCTCAGCACGAAAATAGTAAATGCTACTTAAATGGCCATGAGTGTCCTGGGACGATATAGCCAGGAATCCCCCAAACTGGTGAATCACCAGGACTGTTGGGAGAATGTTCCCCAAAGGAGAGCAGCGTATATTTAGTCCATGCTCTGCCAAGTGGATCAAGGACCTAGAACCTGATTGCTGCCTCCCCCTCCTGCTCCGCCCAGAGGCTCCGTACCGGGGTGTAATACTCCATGATGGGGTAATGAAGCTTGTTGCCTTTGCTGGCCCTTCCTGTCAAGAAGCATGTCTGGCAGATGTCCACGTTAAATTGTTTCAGACTCCGGTACCTTGGAGAGACGAGAGGTGGTTAGGACAGAGAATCCAATGTACCCTAGTGACCTCCCCATTTCCCTAACTTCCAGATATATGCACACACTTTAGAAGTATGCAAGGCATGGAGTCATAATGGGCTCAACCTCCCACACATAACAGTGGCTGTGTCCTCACTAGATGACTAGCTCTATTCTAAAGACCATAAGCCTCCATGAAATCTACATGCTCAGAGTCCCAGGAAGTGTGGGAAACAGCATTACCTCACCATCTTTTTTCAAAAAGGAGGCAGTGGGCAGGGGTAAAGAGCTCATGATATCAAATAGCTTTTTTTAAAAAAAGATTATATTTATTTATTTGAGAAAGAGAGAGAGAGCCAGCACAAGCAGGGGGAAGGGCAGAGGGAAAGGAAGAAGTAGGCTTTCCACTGAGCAGGGACCCTGATGTGGGGCTCGATTCCAGGACCCTGGGATCATGACCTGAGCCAAAAGCAGACACTTAACCAACTGAGTCACCCAGGCACCCCTCAAATAGCTTTCTAAAAGAAGAAGTCTCTGAAGGGTCCCGTCTCACAGGTATCACCACCTATGTTGGAAAAGTTACGCTTCCAGGACGAAGGATCTTATTCTACCAGCCCTGGGAAAGTTGGCTAAGTTATTTCCAAAACTTGTTTATAATAATAACTCGGGGTGCCTGGGTGCCTCAGTCGGTTAAGCATCCAACTCTCAATTTTGGCTCAGGTCAGGATCTTAGGGTTGTGAGACTGAGCCCCGTGTCAGGCTGACTCTTGGTGTAGAGCCTGCTTAAGGATTCTGTCTCTCCCTCTCCCTCTGGTGCCCCCCCACCACTGCTCATGTTCTCTCTCTGTCTAAAAAAAATAATAATAATTAATAAATATAATAATAATCCTATTATTACTGAATATTGACTAGCCCTTCAGATCCAGGTCCAAAGCCTGGCAGAACTGCCCAAACCGAGTAGTACAGAAAGGTGAAACGCCTAGACTTAGAGAAGTCAGAGGATCCAAAATCTAGTCCTGGATCTACACTCACCAACTGTGTGAACTTGGGCAAGTAACACACCACCTGTGTGCCTCATTTGCTTATAAAAAGAAGCTTGTAAAGAGAATGCTTTCATGCTTTCAAAAGTTGAAAACTTGAGCATTTTATGATGAAAGCCAAATTCAGGGTTGTGGGAGGAGGAGGGGAATATAACCAGGGAAACTGTAAATGTATTGCGATCATGCTTTCTTTCTTCAGCTTGCTGGTGGGTGCATACCCCAGTGTGCTGGATCTGGCTCAAACCAGCTCACAAGAGCCAGGTGTTAAAATTTCAGGGTTTTATTTCAAGCCAGTTGTTAAATACAGCCATTATATATATATATATATATATATACACACACACACACATACACACACACACACACACACACACACACAAATTCACAATTAAGTAAATGATATTAAAAACAGAGGTAACAAATACTCAGAACTCATCACCTCCTGATTATTTTTCTCCTATTTTTCTATTATTTACACTCTTGAGGTTCAGTCTAACACTAGCATATCTGCAATGTGGAAATGCTGTCAATAGTATACAACCAGGAGCACCTGGGTGGCTCAGTCAGTTAAACATTTGCCTTCAACTCACATCATGATCCCAGGGTGCTGGGATTGAGCCCCATGTCAGGCTCATTGCTCAGCAGGGAGTCTGCTTCTCCCTCTCCCACTCCCTCTGGTTATACTCGCACTCTCGCTCTCTCTGACAAATAAATAAATAAATAAAGTCTTTAAAAAAAACTAATATACAACAAATGCATCTCTTCTCAACCTCTTGTGGGTAGCTGGACATCAGCCACAGTGGGAGAATTTATGCCATGGAAATTAGCAAATACTGCAAATCAGCTTTGGGTTTCTGTTTGTTTGTTTTGCTTTCTGGGGAGTCTGCTGTGAACCATTTGCCAGCATACCATTTGGTACAGAGGCGTTCTTCTTATATGTCAGGATGCCAGGGCTTCCAGGTTCTACTTAACATTCCCTGGGACACAATGAACAAATAAATGACTTCCCTCTCAGTACTATTTCCCCATCCCACACCCTTTCACTTTTCTGTACATCTTTTTGTAGGTCTGAAATACTTTGTAAGACAGATGAAAACAAAAGAAGTATTTCACCATTTCCGATTTTTTAAGATGTCAAACGTTCTGCAGTGGAAAGGATTACAACAATATAGAATGGTGTGTCATGGATGAGCTGTAATTATATAATTATGGAATACGTTGTTTCATAAATGAGCTGTAATTATATAATTATGGAATACGTTGTTTCATAATCTATGATTCTATATGTAACGTGGCCTCTTTATTATTATCAGTCCACAGGTGTTGCCTTCCCTACCTGAAGCCCTTGATGGGGCACTGCCTACAGATAGAGCATTTGGTCTGATGCTTCACTTGCTCAGCAATGGTGACCCGATGTAGAACAGCCAGCCACACCATGGATTGGGGCTCCAAGTTGACCCACTCTAGGAACTGTGAAGCTTCAATGACTGGCTTCCCAGTGCTCTAGAGAAACAAGAAACCCAATGACAATGACTGAGGCCCTTGTCCCCACAATGGCAGCCCACAGAGGGGCAGGAGAACCAGCAAGACCTGGATTGGCCCATGGCCTTTTCTACAGAGGTGTCCACCTTCTGCCTTGTCCTAGTTGAGCTAGCAACACACCCCATAAGCAGGACTCTGACCTTAAAAGCCCAGAGAACCCTCTGCTTTGTTGTTCCATCTGAACAAACTCCTTTACATTTGAGTAGTTCATCTCATATCAGAAGCCTCGCTCTTAGTTCTCGCTCCCTACTTTCCACCCTCCCTCTCATCAACCCTCCCCAGTTCCATACTCACAAAACGGAAGCAGCTACGGACACTGGGCTCCACATTGCTGCCCCCAAAGGCTGCCACTTCCCCCAGCTGACGGGGCACCTGAATGGCCTCATGGAGCAGGACACCGAGGTGGCGCTGGTCACACTGGCTGCCTGAGTTGGCTACTTGGCTGAAGAGGTCTGCTGGCCGTACCATAAGTCATGGCCAACCCCGAAGCAGGAATGGCCAGAGAATGGTGTAAGGAGAAGGAGCAGAAAAGAAAGACAGGGAAAGAGCACATTGACTTAGCTAATGACTTTCAAAACTGGAATACTTAAATGTCCATCCCTGACCTTCTAGAAACCATGAGTTCTAAAATGAGTATTCTCTGAGTTCAGAGAGAAAAGGAGAGACAGATGCAGAGAGAGAGAGAGAGAGAGAGAGAGAACATCATAAACAGAGGGAGAGATGTAGACAGAGAGCAGACTGCACACTGCCAGACACAGATATGACACTGCTGGGAAAACAGATTCTCAAGAAGCAAGATGGAGAGGTGTGGGGCTTAAGGGTGCCTGAACATGAGTCCCCTCCTGTTCGTGTAGCTCATGGAGCCGGACACTGCAGTAGCTCTCAATTCTCCACACAAATGGAAAGAAACACTGGCATGAATAATCCACAAAGAGGAGATGATCATCTAAGAATTACCTCTAAGTGATTGTGGAATAGACTATGGTATTTATATTTGAATATGGCCCATGAGAACTACTCCCACCCAATCCCAACCTTAGAAAAGCTCCTTCAAAGGTTCTTGTATGTCTCATACATGATCTATGGCTTAGAAAATACTCTGAAGTAGAAGGCAGATAGCCTGAGTTTTAGTTCTGGATCCATGACTGACTAGCTTGGAGGACCTTGGGTAAGTCAGAAACCTTTCTCTGCTGCAGTTCCCTTGCTTGTAATCCAGGAGAAATAATCACTGTCCGGTCTTTCTCAGAGGAATGTTGAGAGAAATCAATAATGTCATTGCTACGAACTTGCTTTGCTCTGTCTCCTTCCCTGCAAAGCTTTCCCAGACCCCTGTCCTCTCTCTTCTGTGATCTGATATAGCACATACCCTTTGCCATTCAGATTATTCTAATTAGCACTTTCAAAAACGCTTTCTGTGGACTTCCATCACCTCTTCTGGACTGTCAACAACTTGAGGCAAGGATCATGTCTAATAGAACCTTGTGCTCACTGCACTTAGCACAGAAAAGCACAAAATGCTGTAGTGAAGACAGGGGATGGAGGGGAAGAGCAAAAGTACTAGAAACCAAAGAGGTTACAAACTACAGACATATATACTATTCACCTCCCAATAATAATCCTGATGGGGATTAGTGAGCCCACCCCGTGAAATCACATGGGAAGTCTCCAGTAGAATGTGTGACATGGCTTGACCTTCAGACTGGGAGAGGGCTAAGCCTGATAGGCCACAGGGGAAGGGCACCAGAAAGTCGGGCTCTTGGATACCCCAGTATGCTGACTCAGAACTTGGTCAACTAATTACATTGGATCAGATGAAGCCAACCCCCTTGGAGTGACACTGGAAGTAACAGCAGGCCTTAGACCCATCTTAGCCTTCGGCTGTCGTGCATTCTTTGCAATAGCCTGGACCACCATTATAATGTAGCCTGAGTCATGTTCTGGTGAGTCCTAAGACCTACCTTCTGCTTATTTCCACCCTTCCTCCTGCCACTACACCTCTCCCTCTGCCTCACTCCACTCCAGACTCTGGAGGTGTACTCACACTGTAATTTTTCCTTCACTTCCGTGCCACACAGGCATGCAATGCCAGTCTTGAAAGATAGTGCCCGCATTTTCCCACTGCGACCACTAGGTTAAAAAGAAGAGACTAAGAACACGAATGCACAGAACAAGTTAATATCTTGGCATTAATTTCCCTCACAGAGCTGATCCCAGTAGGGCTCTGTGCCAACCATGCCCCATGCTGAGCTAAGTCCAAGTCCAGTGTGGGAACAACCCCTTCTCATCATGCCCACCTCCAACGGTCCCATTGGATTCCATCTTGGAGGCTTCCAGGGATACCAGCCCTTACCTATCAAAAACATTGAGGAGCCAGTTGAGGCTCATGTCCACACAGAGTGGCACGTTGACCAGGATGCCTCTTTCTTCCTCTAGCCGTTCATATAAGGCTGTGAGGCAGTGAATGACCTCTACCACGTCCATGACATGCTCACTGGCCTGCAGATCATGCTCATTGAAAATCTCCAGGGCTGTGGTTAAAGTTACCAGGTCCACTGGGGAGGAAAAGAAATGGGGAAAGGATAGCCAAGAGCAGAACTCCCAAGTCTAATCAAGGAGTTAACACACCAGCATCACCAAATTTGACTCAATCTCCAGACCCACCATTTGTAAGTAGATACAAGATTGCCCTTCACCGAGACCCTTATCCCAAAGAGGGGGATGGCAGCAAAAGGCCCCCTAAATTAACCCAAAATGTGTATATACCTCTGTGTTCTTTGACATCAGTTTCAAATAGAATTCATGTTTTTTTCCCCATGATCCTTTAGTCTTTCAAAGTTAAATGTTTTTAATTTTATATTTTTCTTATTCTATTTTTAAAATTTTTCCTCTTTCCTATTTTAATGTCTTTAACTATTTTATCTTATCAATACATTTTTAAATCTCTTTAAATTTTCATTGTTATAGTCATATTTTATCCCTTCATTGTATTTAACCTTGTTTTTTGTATACATATAGTTTTTGTTTTTCTTTAAAATTTTGGGATACGATTTCTTCTAATCAAAATATACCCTAAATCTAGCGCATGGCTTTGTTCTAGTCTCCAGCCTGACATCGGTTTCAAGAAGATGGTAGGATGTGAGGAAATTCACCTCCTTTGCTATATTAAATCCTAAGGGGTCAAATCCCATTTTAAGTTTCTCTGTCTTCACACACATTTCACTAGCAAATAGGTTTGTCTGTGAACCTTGTTCTGAGGATCGAGATACCAGTTATGAAGGCTCAGTTTTGCCCAGGTAAATGTGACAGACCTCAGGAAGACTTTCTCATTACCCCCAAAGCTGGAATCAGCCTAGCCAGACATGCCTGGGCTAGGAATATTGAACGGATTGTGTCCCTGGGAAAGGCCAGAGAGCACATTTTATCTACAGCCACGTTTCCCCATAATGACTGGCATTTGCTTCAATAGCTCCGCCATGTTCAGTAACTTCAAGAGGGCAAGATGGCTCCAAATCTTGGGCTGAGATACTTTCTGTCACAAAACAGTTGCTTGACTCTCCATGTTGGGCACAGAAAGGACAAGAAGGATGATGATCATGGGTTACTTTGGAAACAAGTCTGGGGTCTGGGGACAATGGAAGGTGCCTGGAAAAAGCAGGTACCCACAGCCAGCATCTCCCAGTCTTTGGAGAATTCCCAACAAGTCAGTCAACACCCTGGGGCTGAGGCGGGATAAAACTGGAAAACAGCCAAACAGATGAGGAAGAGTGGGGGTGGGGTGAAGGGCACTGAGATGTGCAATGGGAAACTTACAACGCAGTGCTTTCTGGACTCTGCGTAGCTTCATGGCAGTGCGGTAAGCTGAGAATTTAATGTTGTTCAGATCGGCTGCAAAGAATGGAAAGAGCCACACTCAGATCAAGGAAATGCAAATTAAAACCACAACAAGATACCATGTCACACCCACCACCTTGGCACAAAATAAAAGTCTGATAATATCAGGTGTCAAAAAAGACATGGATAAGTGAGTAAGGCTGGTGGAAGCGCAAACTGATACAATCACCTCAGAAAACAACTGGGCATTACATAGTAAAATTGAACATTCACATAGCCTACAGCCCAGCTGGCTGTGTATCCTAGAGCAGTGATTTTCCAAACATTTATTGACTAAGATGCATGGTAAGACATGCGTTCATTGGACATCATGGTCCAATATTATACCCATGTGTGTATGTATAAATAACTGAATCAAACATTTCAGGAAACAATACCTTGCTCGATCTGATAGAGTAAAAACATAACAAATTACTAGTAAATATGACTTTTGCTAAGGATCTGTTGGGCTTTCAAATTTCCTAGTCTATTTATAATGCACTGAAATGATGTTAGACCTGTAGACTGAAAAACATGCACAGAACGCGTGTACAAGAGCTCCTTAGCAGCACTGTCCTTAATGAGTTGCAAATGATAAACAACTCAAAAGTCTATCAACAGTAGGTTGGATGAAGAAACTGTGGTGTATATATATAAAATGGAACACTCTACAGCAGGGAGAATGAACCATATTCACATGCATCAACACGGATAATATCTGCAACCTAATGATGACTCTCTCTTTTTTTTTTTTTAAGATTTTATTTATTTGACAGAGAGAGATCATAAGTAGGCAGAGAGGCAGGCAGAGAGAGTGAGAGGGAAGCAGGCTCCCTGCCGAGCAGAGAGCCCGATGTGGGACTCGATCCCAGGACCCTGAGATCATGACCTGAGCCGAAGGCAGCGGCTTAAACCACTGAGCCACCCAGGCGCCCCGATGACTCTCTCTTAATAGCCAACACTAAGGTGCACGAAAATCACACTAATCAGAGTCTGGACAGCGTCTTTCAAAGCAGATCTGATTCACATCTCTAAGCAAAATTCCCTAATGTGATAGTAAAATGGTCCAGGAGGAATGTAGAGCCTCCAGTTGAAGGGGGCTACAGAGGGGAAAGGAAGGAAGGCTGCTGGAGAAATGAGAAGGCACTCATTTCCACCCCTGCCTGCTTGTTGAATGGAATTCCCTTCTGTTCTTATAGGGAAATGGCAGCTGTATAGATCTCCACCCTATACAGGAACCCCGAATTCTTACCCAGGGTTTGGTATAACTCCGTCATCTTGGGATGGTCCCAGCAAGTGGTCTGAGCCTGGTGGCTACAAACAGAGGCATCAATAATACCAGGATCCAAGCCACCCCTCCACACATGTGTGTCACTTGGTGATAGGTTAAATGCAAGGAGCCGCCGGATCCCAGGGTGACCCATGATGATCCCAAAGCACAAGTATTCACCTTTACCCAGGTAGAATCTTGAGCTCTTGAGATGAGTAGGAGGAAAAACCGGACAGGATGGAGGAATCCCAACAGATAAGGAGGGATAGGGAGAAAAAAAGACAGGCGAGGGAGGGGTTGTGGGCAGGTGAATGACCCACTTCTAATTCAGATGGTCACTCACTTGATGTAGTAGGGAACTTTATTGGGTGAAATTGCTCTTTCCCAGGGAACCTGCACAGAGGCTGGTAGAGGAGAAGAGAAAGAGAGAAGGAAGTTGGCCGCTTATGCTCTTTAGATCCCCAGGACTCCCCTGCACTCTCCTCCTGAGTAGGTGGTAAAGCCCAAAAGGGGAGGCCTGACTCACCCTGCCAGCTCTTAACAGCCCCTGAAGGTGCAGCAAAATCTGATGAATGCACTCTCTCCCTGATGTTAGGCCAAGGGAAGAAGAAATTGTCACCGATACCCTCAGGTTTCAGAGAGGCGGCAAGGGTCTGAAGAGGAATACCCGGCCTCAGCCACACCAACGATCTCTTCCCTGAGAAGCCTGCCATTTCTACCCATTCGGTGCTGCTGTGAATATGAAGTGGACCCTCAAAGCCCTTTCCCCATGAGGTTAAGCCTCTTGGTACTGTGGTGCAATGGGGAATGCTACTGCCCGTTTCCCTCTGGCGAAGAATTCTGGAAAAGGATGCCTTTCTCTGCTCCATGGCTGTATCTTCCAGATGGAAGGAGGGTTTCGTGACCTGGCCAACCTCCTCACTACAGGTTCCCTGTGTATAAGAGCCCACTGGAGGTAGAGCTGCATGCCAGTGATTGATTATAAGAGCAAGAGTTCTAACCGCCATTCATGTTTATTGAGTTCCCACTATGAGCCAGAGACTGTGCTAAGTGCTTTGCACGCATAGCTGATTTTCATGTCCGTATATTCTCACCATCTCCACTGCTACCATCTGACCTGGGTCACCATAATCCCTCATCTGATTACCATATGCTTCCTAACAGGTCTTCCTGCTCCCGCTCTTGCTCCCCAACACCCTGACTCTGTCGGATCATGTCATCTTTCTGCCAAAACCCCTTCAAAGTCTCCCAATGCCATTTAGAGTAAAATTCCAAGGTCTGACCATGCCCTACAAGGGTACTCTGTGCCCTGGTCTCCTGCTACCCTTCTGACCTCCCACTTCCTCCTCTCTGTATTACTTCTACACCAGCCTCCTTCCTGTTCCTCAGGCATGTCCCTGCCTTAAGGTCCTAGAAGTTGCTATTCCCTCTGCCTGGTGTGCTCTTCCCTCCCTCAGATATCCACAGGGCTCATGCCCTTGTGTCCATGAGGTTTCTACTCAATTGCTGCTCTTAGTGAGATCTTTCTGGACTATCCTATTTGAATTTGCAATGCCTCCCTCATCGAGTACAGCATTGCCTTTTCATGCTTTCTCTGCTCTACTTTCTTCCACAGCACTTGTCACCAGCTAATATATATATTATAATTATATATATAATTAATATATATATTATAATTATATATAAAATTAATATATATATTATATATAATAATAATATATATATATTATTGCACTCACTTGGTTACATTTCGGCTTTCCTTACTAGTGGATAAGCTCTACAAGTCTAAAGACTTGTGTCTGTTCCATTCACTGAGGTAGCACCAATGCCTGAAACACTACCAGGACCCACATTAGGTCCTCAATAAATGTTGAAAAAATGAAGGTATTTAACTTGCATAACCCTAAATAAATGTTGAAAAAATGACCCTATGAGTTAGGTAATATTTTGTCCTCTTTTTACATATCGGGAAAATTGATGGTCAGAAAGGTTAAGCTGGGTTTTTTTTCAAGCTTGCCCAGCTATTAAGTCAAGGAGCAGTGACTCGGACTTGGCCTCTCTGACCTAAGAGCCTGTCTTTTCAACCGCTCTACTAGGCTGCTTTATCCTTACAGCTTTTTGGATTCCAGGATATCCTGGGCTCCTACCAGGCCCTAAAAGGAAGAGAGTAGACTCTCTTGGAAGGTAGCTGAGGTTCTGCTCAGTGAAGTCTAGTTTGTCTCACGTACAGGAGAGGAAGTGCTGCGACCCAGGCCCGAAGTCCCGGTGGGCATCCTGGAGCTGCTTAAGCCTCTCGCCAATTGACACCTATAGAAAGAGGCAGAGAGTCAGTGAGTTCATTCCAGAGATTTAGTGCAGGATTTCCAGGCACCTCTGGAAATCTTTGTGAAGTCCTTTACAGGCTAGCTCCTCCCATGGTCACCAGCTCCTGGCCCTTCCACATCACTCCCAAGGGTCAGAGAAGAGCATCCTTAATTCCAGACCATAGTCACTCCCCATCTGCCCCTGTCCACCCTGAATGCCTGCATTTAGACAGGCCCCTCTCAGGTCTTCATTTCAATTACCCCCTGCAGCTTAGAGGTTGAGAAGTCTGTTCCCTGGCCCGAAATGCTCTACTATTGTTTTCCCACGTAGATCCCACTTTAATGCCCTTTCACTTTCTTTTGGCCTGAAGAATATTTCCCCCAAGCCTAGTTATATCAAAGCTCTTCCCTATGACTCACTCCAGGCTTCTCTTCTACCTGTAGTTGTTTCCAGCGGACATTGATCTGCTCCAGAGCTCTGGAATTCTCCATTGACAAGTGTACATCAGAAATGGCAAGTTGGTGGGCCAGATCATTCACCAATTTCACTCCATCTTTCATGGGGGAGAATTCTTCTTTGAACAGCTATAGAACCAGAACCCAAGTCCCACAGCAATCAGAGAGTGGGAAAGAGGAACCATTAGTCATTCACCTCAAGTCCTCCCTCTTCACCCACAAATTTTTGTTTCAACAGCATGACCCAGGTGCTTGCTATTAGGCCATTTGGACTCAGGTGTGGGTGGCCACTGTCCTTATCCCCTTCCTTTCCAACTCTCAGAAAACAGCAGGGAAAGAGAAGACAGTGGAAGAACAGAGGAGAGACTCCAGCTAAACCAGCCCCCAAATCTAGCACATAAACTGGGGAAGACTCGGTTGCAGTCTGGTCCACCTTTCTGTAGGTGAAGTGAAGCTTCAGTAGCAGGGACTGGGAGGAGTGTCAGGTCTCAGGGTGGACCATAGTCAGGCTACAGGTCTGCATACCTTAAGAGCCTGAATGTGCTCAGGGAGTGAATCAATGAAGAGATCCCCAATAGGCTCCCATGTGGCTCGGACTCCCTCAGCCTGTGTCAGAGTATTGCTTAATTCTTCCATTGCTCCTTGGATCTCCAACAGCTGCTCCAGAGTGCGCTCAATGTGGCGGTGCTGGTCCACACAGCGGGCTGTCAGCTTCTCCCATAGTTCACTGGCTACTGTTGCCTGCTTCCACACAAAGCGGCTAAGGTTCTGAATCCGTTGTCTGGGAGAGGTATCTGTAAGAACAAGCAGGAAGCCAGGTAAGGCCAACCTGGCAGGGGCAGCCCAGGGAAAGACAGAGACAAAGACAGACCTTTGTAAAATGTGTGTGTTTATGCGCGCGTGCACGTGTGTGTGTGTGTGTGTGTGTGTGTGTGTGTGTGTGTGTGTATACTTAGCACTGCGTGATTTATCACATGTGTTGATTCATGGATTCCCCACCACAGTCAAGAGACCATGTTGTTACTTTCCCCCTACCAGGAGGATTTCCTCATATTCGTAGAAAATGGGCAAGGTAGACTATGAGTAAATATTTTAAGAGGTGCAGCGAGGCAAATCATCCGGAGTTCTATTCACATGACTCTAGAATGTTATTTTGCGTTAGTGTCTGCTGCCCACTTCCATCCAAAGCAGGGAAGCATTTTACGCCCAGGAGAGGTTAGCATAACTCACCTAGCTTTTCCATCTAGGCATCTAAATTGGAGGCTTCTTCCTCCCTCAGATTTCCCCTCAGGAGGAGATTTAGATCCCCCCAAACTCCAGGCTTGTCCTATCTGAGGCCCCCTGGTCAATAAATTGACTACAAGCCACCTACTGAGGGGCTGGAAGTAAACAGAGCTAGTCAAAGCTTTAACAAAGGACTCAGTTAAAAAAGGGCTCTTCCAGGCCATTCATAGCTAGTATCGAGAAGCTGAGGACTCTTCCTGGAGAAGAGGGCCTGCTGGGCTACCACTCACACCCAATCGCCATGAATCCCCCACTGCTACCTTAATTGAACCTGGACCTAGAGTGGCCTACTCTACTGAGGAAAGGGACCAGAAGTCACAATAAATTTTTCTCCTGAAGTGTCATCACCTAACTTTTTAGATTTTAGAAAGATTTTTTTATTGTTAGCACATCACCTCATGTCTATGTTGGAATGAAGCAGTACATTTTTAAAGGACATACTACTACTACTTTCATTCACTGAGTCAGCTCAATGTGTTCGAGTCCTTTGTGTTTTTTTCCTTTTTATGTCTCATTAGAAGGCCATACATGATGCTCCACAGAGCCACATACACCTTTGGGTCACACATTGGTCTCTCCTACTCCAGCTTCTGTTCTCTTTGCTTTTTCCTGCAATGTGAATCTTGCTCCTTCCCAACTTTGGACTCCTAAGAGAAAATTATCCTCCTAGATAACAGCTGAGAAAATGAGTTTGGGGAAGGCAGGAGGGTGTTTAGCAGTTCATTGCTAAGAAGGCAAAAGAGGGGAAGACCACCCACCTTTGCTCTCAGAACGAGGATCCTCTAATTCCTCAAATGGGTGCTGGGACAGGAAGGCCTGAGCTGACTCCAGCACAGAGTAGATATAGGGGCCCCGAGACTTGACATCTTCCATAAAGGCCTATGAAGTTTAGCAACATGGTCAAGAGGGAAGTAAAATTTTTCCATTGCTTTAAATTCCATTCTGTAATTGATGACCTTTCTTCTCTTCAGTGCAACTTGATCCTTTAGCATTATCATGTATCTTTGGGCTACCCACACAGAAAGAGGTGCAGTCCTCCGTATAGGCAGAAGAATGACTCTGACACTGGGAGGTCTCTTTAGTATGACATGGGTCTGTATATGCCGCAAGGTAGAGAGAAATGTGGAGATTTGGGGTTGGGAATCTTGGTTCTCTGGAAGACCCAGAAAGTTCCCCATAAGGGACTTAGAGAAATCAAAACCAGATAGGTAGGATTGATATTATAATTTTAATTATTTTTTTGTTAAAATATAGAGAAGAGTATACAAATCAAAAGTGGACAGCTTGAGGACTTTCCATGAAGTGATTCCATACCTGTAATCAGTACTGAACTCCGTCAAGAACAGAACTCCATCAGCATCCCAGAAGGCACATTCAGTGGCCCCTTCTAGTCACTGTCTCATTCTTCCCCTTTAGGTAACTATTGTCCTGACTTGTAATACCACTGATTAGTTTTTCTCATTTTGAACTTTATGTAAATGGTATTATACAGTACGTACTCTTTTTGTATCTGGCTTTTTCTCACTAAAGTGAGAAATAAAGTTTATTTTCTTGCTGTACTGTATTCCATTCTGCATCCACCTTTCAAATTGAGATAAATTGACATGTATGATTATATAAATTTAAGGTATACAACATATTGATTTGATACATTTATATTGCAGTGTGATTGCCATTGTCACCTTAGCTACACCTCTGCTCTATCACATAAGTATTTCTTCTAGTGCATCCTGTATTCATTTTTAAGAGATAACTGTTGGGGCGCCTGTGTGGCTCAGTGGGTTAAGCCTCTGCCTTCGGCTCAGGTCATGATCTGAGGGTCCTGGGATCGAGGCCCGTATTGGGCTCTCCTCTCAGCAGGGAGCCTTCTTCCCCCTTTCTCTCTGCCTACTTGTGATCTCTCTCTCTGTCAAATAAGTAAATAAAATCTTCAAAAAAAGAAAAAGAAAGAACTATTGCTAGTTTCTGATTATAATAGGTAATATATGTCATCAAAATCTTAGAAATTTTCAGAAAAATATGAAGAAGAAAATTAGAAAGAACTCCAGTTTCATCACTAGCATTAACCATTGTGAACTTTTTTATATAGTTCCTTCTTATGTTTTTGTATGTGTGTATACATGCGCACACATCTATATAAATTTTTGTACAATTGAGATCCACCTTTATATAGCTTCGTATCCTATGTTTTTTTTTTTCACTTAACATTATATTATGTTCATTTTCCCATGTGCCCACTAAAAATCCGGGCAGGATTTGAAAGAAGGCCAATTTCTTTTTTTTTTTTTTTTTTTTTTTTTTTTTATAAATGTGTTGAGGCATTTTTTTTTTAAGATTTTATTTATCCATTTGACAGGCAGAGATCACAAGTAGGCAAGTAGGCAGAGAAGCAGGCAGAGAGAGAGGAGGAAGCAGGCTCCCTGCAGAGCAGAGAGCCCGATGCGGGGCTAGATCCCAGGACCCTGAGATCATGACCCGAGCTGAAGGCAGCAGCTTAATCCACTGAGCCACCCAGGCGCCCCAAGAAGGCCAATTTCTGATGAAAGGGCTGGGGAGAAAAGGTTTGACTTACTCTGGTGGAGTCCAAAACAGTAAACTGGATCCAGCCTCTTGTTAGTTCAGATGTCTAAGCACAGGTTAGGGGCCCATCTGTCAGAATCCTGCAAAAAATATCCCTTCCCAGCTGAAAGGCTACACACCACAGCCTCCATAACTCAAACCTACCGCATGTGTCTCCTTCTCCTGTTGCACCAGGGCCACATCCCCTTGCAAGGGCAGCTGAGCTGACAATTCCTCATCTTTTTGGCTGAGCCAGTCGATAATCTCTTGGAGAGGGAGCTGAAGCTTTCCACTGTGGTCCGAGAAGGCCTCAAGGCGAGCACTGCTCACAAGGCATAAGACCAGTGATTTTTAATCTTCCTTTTTTAAGTGGCAAAACACTTTTTCCCAAATGTTTATGTAACACTTTAATACATAAAACAGATTAAAGAGGAGCTGCTCTGGTTGAAGTGGGAGGAGGCCCAGTGTCCTCCCTTCTCCTCACCCATAGAAGTTCCCAAGGCACCTCCACATGGAGTACAGTACTAAAAACCAATGGGGAGGTCCATGGGTGGGGAACATCAGTGCGGACGTCAGTTAATTCAGTTGTGTGCCCAGCATCAGGCTGGGGAGGAAACTGAGCAAAGGCATTAGTGGCGACAGCCGTCTGGTTGCTGTCTTGCCCTGGAGGAACTCAAATCATGCCAAATTACTCATCAACAGAGGCTTCTCAGACCCTAACCTCTGAGTAGAAAAGGATATAGTAAGCAGAAAGGTTTAGTCAGGCAACTGAATGTGGGCACTCGCATGTATGAGGACGCACACAAATATATGCAACCCAAGGGTTCTAAAAGATGACAGCACCATAGGCTAGAGAGTTGACATATGGAAGGAGAAAAATGCACACACTATAATCATCTCAGTATGCTTCCTTCCCCAAATGAAACTTGAGTTGAGGACCAAGTGGTAGGAGGCTGGAGGCCAGCCTAGGTACAGCCATCAAGATCATTCCCCTTATCTGACAATAATAACTATTCATTGCCTCCTTACCACTTTGGCTAAGCCCTTACCTAAATGATTGCTTTCACTAATTCTCAGAGAAGCAATCTTGCAAAGTAAGTAACCTCCCATTGCCTAGGAAGGTTAAGTAATTTGCCCAAGGTCACACAGTTAAATCATAAGTAGAGCTATGATTTGAACTCAGGTTCATTTACCCCAAAGCCTGCATTCTTTCAGCTTCTCTATGCTTCCTCATTCCAGCCAAAGCCTGACAACAGCAGGAGTTTGGGTTTTGATAATAGGGAGTGGAGAGGAAATGTGTGGGGGGTTAAGTTATGTAGAGGGGTAAAGAAAAGAGGAACAACCAATATAGGAATGGATTTCATGCTCTTACTGATTTGCCTGATTTGCCCTGGTCTGGGGAGGAGTAGATGGGCTGATAACCAATGGATGGGAGTAGAAGGTATAAAAGGACTGGGAAGAGAGCAGATATGATCTACCAAGATGGACAGCAAACATGAGATGAAGAGGGAGTAATCATATCATTCATTTATACATCAGTGCTTTTTAAGTGCTTTTAAGTCCCGAAAGCATTTTCATATCTTATAAGAATCCTCACAACAGGGGTGCCTGGGTGGCTCAGTGGGTTAAAGCCTCTGCCTTCAACTCAGGTCATGATCCCAGGGTTCTGGGATTGAGCCACGCATTGGGCTCTCTGCTCAGCAGGGAGCCTGCTTCCCCCTCTCTCTCTGCTTCCCTCTCTGCCTACTGGTGATCTCTGTCTTTAAAAAAAAAAAAAGAAAGAAAGAATCTTCACAACAACGCTGTGAGGTAGTTAGGACAGTTACTTCACTCATTTATTTTTCTTAAAAAATAAAAAATAAAATGAAAGTGAAATCCCCATAACCCAAACCATGTATCCAAGGTGACATAGCTACTTAAAACTGAGGCTCAAATCCAAGTCTCCCGATTTCTGACCCAGGGTCCTTTCCAAAGACCACAGAAGGAAAGGGAGAAGTGGGTGATGAGGCTGACGAGAGGGGGACACAGGTTGAGAGGAGAACGGTAAGTTGCAGCAGCAGCAAAAGTAGCCCAACACTGTCCCAGCCAATTGCCTTAGTCTCCTCTTTCTAGGGGCCAGGCCTTACCGGAGGTTGTGAGACTTCTTTTTTATTTCATTCCAACACAGATTCATGGCTGGTGGTTCTAGAGGTCCAGCGGCACCAACAGACCCGTTGAAGAGCTTTGGACTTAGACAGGAAACCCCAGCACCATCCTGAGGAGGCGCAGGGGCGGTAGCAGCAGCTCTAACCTGGACAGAAACACAGACATTCTGTGATCCTCGGAGTGTGCCACACCCTGACCTGCACCAAGCCACGGATGGGACAAATGTGAACAAGGGGAGAGAACGGCTTGTCCCAGAGTGTGTTTGGGGGGGCGGGGGGCAGGGTGCGATAAAGGAAGTCTCCTTGGCTCTGCTCATCGCAAGGTCCTCTCTTGGCACAGGTTCGTCACTTTGAACTGCTGGCTACTATCATTATTACTCTTATTACTGTAAATTCTGCCAAGACTACTTACTGCCTGGGTGGGATTCTGGAAGTACTTGCTTTAGACAAGAGCTGCTCAGAATTGCCCAATCATTGGCAACCACAGCATTCAGGGTAAGCCATAGGCTCATGCTTCAGTGTCCCACAGTTTAGCCAACCTTCCAGAAAAGAAAGCTGAGGGGCTGCCTCAGAGATTCAGGGAGGGAGAATAGATCAGCCAGAGAGAGCCATTGATAATAGATGTCCTACTTTGCAAATGAATCTAGGTCTTGGTGTCCCCTCTCCCTCTTCCCCCACCTGCATTTTCCACCAGTCAGGAAGCCTAGAAATCGTCCTAAAGAGAGCTGTTCATCTACCATGGGTTGAGAAAGAGCTAAAGCCACATTTTTGATCCTGATCTCCAAAGGACCCTGACCAGAGTCAGCAGGTAAGGGGACCAGCCGTGAAGCCTGCCGAAGGCTCACCCTTGAGCCCTCAAGCTCAGAGCCCATCACTTGCTCGCCCTGAAGGGTCTTATAAAGTCTGGGGGAATGAGGGTTGTGTCAAATGGCCCTTAAGAAGTTAGCTACCTCTAGAACAGTGCCAGGACTGCCCAGCCAGGGGCAGAGGTGGGTAGAGGGAAGGAGAGTATAGAGGAGGAAATCTCAGCCTGTGCCACTCAATCCCAGCCTGGGGAAACCCACCTGCCTGCCCACCTATCTACCTGCTTGCCTTCTATAGAAAGAACATGGTTCCGGTGAGGCCTGAGAATTTTCTAGTCTCCCTTTCCCCCCAAATGGTAGTGCCTTCCCACACAAGACTCTCCAGGCAATCTAGGAAACCAATCACCCCATTAAAACCCCAGCTCACAGCCACATACTGAAAGGGAAGTGAGGGAGCAATGCAACTCAAGGGCAAAGTTCTGAATTTAGTCCCCCTGTGTCCCCATGAGCTGACCCTACCTGTGCTGCCTGAAGACTCGGTTGCAGGACTCGGCAGCTCCATGATTATCCCTCAGCTTGCAGAATCAGTGCCTGGTGAGCTGCTGGCAGTCCTGACAGGCTCTAAGCAGACTCCCTCAGGGGAGGCCTGCAGAGCTGAGCCAGGTCAGGAGGCGGGAGCTGCCACCCTGTTTGTTTACTGACCCCCCAGGAATCTGGAGGGGGGCGGCTATGTCAGGGCTCAGCGGGTGAATCAGAGCTTTGTCCCTGGGGAATTCCAGCTCACTCCCGCCTGGGCCTACCACACCGGGGCCAGGAGGGCCCTCCCAGGCTGGCAAGGATAGCGGGAGTGGGACTGGGCATTCCATGGTGCTGAGGAAGGGCATAAGGAGGGGAGTTTTTCTTCATCTGTTTTCCCTTTCCACAGCAGACACGAAGGGACTCGCTGCCTGCAGCCCCTACCTCCCACCCCCCAACCCCCCAGAGAGAGGAAAGGATCAGACCACTTTGGTGACAAACCTCTGGTAAGCTATTTCCCCAAAGCCTAGCAGGAGGATGGGCTTGTCTTTAAGGAAGTGTGCCCAGAGGCAGTGAGGAATGGGTGTGGCACACCTGGGGACAGAGCCATGGGAAGTCAGGATCAGGAATTTGGACAGCAGAAGATTCATCCAAGCGCACTGTGGAAACAAAGGGGTGCTCTGCCCTGCCTTTGGGAGGTAGAGGGGAGTGGAGGGATAGTCATTTTCCACCTCCTCAGATTCTCACTGCACTTTAAGCCTGGGGGAAATAGATGGGTCTTGGGGCATCCCCTTGGACCTCTGCAGGGGAGGGAGAGGTAAAAATGGAACCCAGCAACTCTGTGCAGGGATTCAGGGTGAGGGAAGCCCCTGTGCCCTGCTTGTGCTGCCCTGGGCCACTGACCTCAGCGGCAGGGCCCCTTCTGGAAGTGGCCCCTCTTCTCTTTCTCTAGCAGACTTGCCTAGGGGAAAGGTTAACATTCCCGAGCTAGGCCCCCACCACTCAGCACCGAGGGAAAACACTTCGTTTTTACCAAAAAGAGTTCTGTTCCCATCCTCATTTATCTCCCACAGAGTCTTCTGGGCTTTCCACAGTTCCACATTGTTTCCATGCTGAGGCCCACCTACAGGAATAGTTGGAGCAGCTGCCTGACCCTTCCTGAGGGTCCAGGGTGGAGCCATTCTGGGTGGAACCAGAACCGGGATGGCAGGGGATGTCAGGCGAAGAGCAGGGAGGGGCTCTAGCTCTGGATGACAGCTCTGCTGATGCTGGGATAACTGGGCTCAACCAAGTCTCACAGAGTCCCCTAGATGGGGAATGCCCCAGAGCTCGAAATGGCTCCTCGTGACCCAGCTACAACCAAGTTTTCCTGTTTCTGAGAGAAGTACCCACGATGAACGGGGTTCCACCCATGTTAGGCTTCCATTCCCTTCAGATTTCTTCATTTCCCAAATCCCCATTTGGCTCCCCCCTACTATACCTCATCACCTTGTTCTCCCCTCCTTGTTCCCCCTTATATTCACAAGTCCCTCTAGTAGGGCCAGGCATACAATAGGCAAATAAGAAATAACATTTTTCGTTCCCTACCACTGGCCTTCTACTTCTGGCTTTTGTGGCCAAGATGTTTGCTTCTCACTGCAATCCCCAAAGGGCTCTCCTAATCTCTTGAAACTTTAAGACAAAATCAGAGCCATTGGGAAGGAAGAGAAGAAACTAGACAGTGGTAGAGGAGAGGGGTTCGTCTCAGCTTTCCCAATTACAAAATGAAGCCCTCAGGTCCCTCTGCCGAGGTGGTGAATCTTGGAGTGGGAGGCATGATGTGCAGGCAAGCATTTTGGAAGGGCCCAGGCTTCTCAATCCCTTGACCCTATGTCAGTCCCGCTCTGGGGAAGGGGTAGGTACACTGGGAGATGCTAAGTTGACACTGGCTTGAGAATATGTTAGAGGTGGCAATTTCTCTCTAGTTAAATGTGGGGGGACGGCTCAGGAAGATCTGGCTGTTATGCCTTTCCAAAATTTTCCCCTCATGGTTCTCTGCAAAATGGATTCCCCAGCATCCACATTCTCCATCCCTAAGGCCATTCTCCCTCCCTTCTTCCTCCCTGTATATTCTGCTGCTGTCTGCACCCTCAATAGTGACTCAGCACTACAGTCCATCTATGAGATACTAGGAGACAGTACTTTTTCACACCCTCATGGCCTCTGGACCCCAAAGCACAGTAGGACAAGCCAAAATGTGTTTATGCTTCCCCCTTGTCCAGTTAACTTCCCATGGACCTTCCTCATAGTCAGGAAAGGGGCTATCTTCTTGGGATTACTGCCTCTCATACATCCTCTGCCTATCCACAACATACATAGACAGGAACACACAGCCCCACCATTCCACTCCTAGGGAGAAGAGAGGAAAGGAGAGACAGGTATGAAGGTCAAGAGACTGTTAGTGGGGCTGAGCCAGGAGCTGTAAGACTAAAGACTTGAGAAGAAGAGCCAATTGAAGGAGAGAGAATATTTTGTAGGTGCAGAATATAAAGTATGCCATAAAGAAACTAAGGTAAAGAAAGGTCCTGCCTTGTCCTAGGTCACACCCTGAAGTGTCACTCTTCTGGGACCTCCCTTGGGAGGTTAACATGGAACTAGTCCCCCTCAGTCATGGGGGCCCAGCCCATCCCAACACATTTCCTTGCCTTATACCCCTATAAAAGGCTTCATGTGTGACAAGGGATGAGCCAGAAGGAGGTGCCTTGCCCTCCCCAGGGTTTCGGGTATATAGAGAGTGCCCTAGAGCCTTAGGAAGCATGGATACCCACAAGAACACACACAGATCCTGTGTCCACCCTTTCTCCTCAGGACTTCATCTTGCTATCAGCCTCTTACCTGAGGCTGGGGGCAGGTGCTTCGGAGGCTGCTGCTGTGATGGAACTGGTCAGCTGCTCGCCATTCATGACATCGTGGGAGGGTATAAGGGCATCCCTGCATGACCATAGGTTGCATCAGAACCAAGGCTCATGGGGGGTGAGAATGGACAGTGCACCAACTATTGACCATAAGCACCTGGAAAAGCAACAAGGAGAGATTCAGAGTTGAGACCTAGAAAAGGACTACAAACTCAACACATACCCAATGGTGCCTTGACCAGTTATGTGAATCAGTATTCAAAGCTTACTGGTCTATCCAGTAGTTTTTCCCAAGCTGCCATGTACCATAAGAGACTTTAATTATTGACCAAAGAAGTATGTGTTTATCTATTGTGCTTTGTGCTAGAGACAAAGACGATTTGCTGTCCAAGATCTCACAGCCTCGAGAAGAGGGTGGGGGAGATCGGGATGAGGGGAGGCAGTCATATAAGCCCATAACTATAATAAAATGCTTATGTAACAAGTACTATAATCAAGATTTGACCAGAAGGCTTGGGGAGCACAGACAGGGGAAAGACTTACTGTGAGAATGTGCAAAGATTTCAGAGAGAAGGCATTTGAGCCAAGTCTCAAAGGACAAGTAGATGTTTGCCTATGCAGAGAAGGGGAAACAGGGGGAAGGGTGTTCCATCAGAGGAACCCACCTATGCAAAAATGGATGTCACCAAAAAAAGCAT
The DNA here is from genome assembly GCF_922984935.1 of Meles meles. Taxonomy (NCBI): domain Eukaryota; kingdom Metazoa; phylum Chordata; class Mammalia; order Carnivora; family Mustelidae; genus Meles; species Meles meles. The sequence continues at coordinate 83,453,812 of NC_060087.1, read as the reverse complement.
AGCATGTTCAGAGCACAGTAAGTTCCACTTGGCTAGAGTTTAGGAGGCACAAAGATGAAAAAGACATGGTGCCTGCCCCTGAGGAGTTCACATATAGAAAGAATAGACATGGGAAAAATCAAGCCATAAACTGCTACTCATATTAATAATAGAAGTATTTATGGGAAGGAGTGAAGGGATAGATGAGGTTAGTTCTATCTGGTCATGTCAAGAAAAGTCTCCCTAGATGAAATACACTTAAGGTGAGCCATGAAAGAGAAATCAAGATTGTTAGGTGGGAGAGATAAGACAAAGTAATAATAATTAATAATAATAATAATAATAATAATAATAATTCCAAACAGCACAAAATGAAATGTATGGTGTGAGGAGCAGCAGATGAGGCGGGTCATGGCCAGATTGGGTCATGCCTTGAATGATAAGTGGAAAATTCTGGGCTTTATCTTGTAGGCAATAGGGAGGCACTGAAGATTTTAAGCAGGGAGTGACTCAAGCAGATTTGCATTTTAGAAAGAACCCTCTGCCTGCCTTGTGGAGTAATTCTCCCTAGGGAAGAACCCATTGGGAAGCCCTTCTAATTGGCAAGCACTGCAACAGTGAGGAGGGAGCAGAGGGTGAGGATTATGAGATACTTACCAAAGAGGTAAAATACATTGAGCTCCGTGATCAATTGAATGTGAAGAGTAAAGGAGGTGGAGGAATAAAAAGTTTCTAATTTGGGACCTGGGTTGATAATGTTGCCAACAGCAAGAGAGGGAAGACAGGAGAAGGAGCAAATTTGGTGTGGTTGGGGGTGAGGGCAGTGTTCCATAATAAGCCATGCTGGGGCAGTGTTCCATGACAAGCTATGCTTGAGACACGTTCAGCTTTAGATGAGCTGAGAAAAGGAAGATATGAGTGAAAAAGTTAGATGTGCAAACCAGTTGACAGTTTAGTGAATGTGCACAAGTGGGATGAGAATGGGTAACAAAGACAATGTTTACAAATGCTAAAAGTGATAGCCTTTAGTGTTGGGCAGGCAAACCCCGATCCAAAGAGTAGGGAGTGAGCATCTTTGATTCCCGATGTTGATGATTAAAGAGCCACCATTTTTAGTCTCTATTTCGGTGGTTCCCAACATTTTAAGTATAAGGGCCCCTTAAGATTAAAAAAAAAAGAATTTCACTTCACCCACTCATACCTACAATAGTAGCTGTACTTTTAGTACTTACAGAGTGAGAAAAAACATTAATACATTTAAAGATCTATAGACTTCTTGCATTGAGAGTCCTTCCCCCCTCCTTAGGGGTCCTTGGTCTGAGACTGGGGACTGTTAAAGATCATAAAGATGAAAGAGTTTATGGTCTGAGGGACAGTTTATGAGTCTCAAGAGATTACACAGCTACATAACTCCTCATGCCCAAGGAGATTCTCCAAAGAATGGTTGAAAAGATGGCTCCCCTCTTATCTGACACCAACATAACATAATTAGTAACTTGGATAAAAAATGAAGTATTACTCTAGATGTGTTATAAGCATGAAGGCTACAAAAGGTTTGCCTTCAGAACTTTTTTATGTTAACATGTTTATTTTTGCTGACTACACAAGTAATGCATGTTCTTTATAGGAAAACTGGAAAATCCAAAAAAATCACAAGGATGAAAATTAAAATAACCTATAATACTACTACCCAGAAATAGCTACTACTAATAAGTGTGAAGACTTGTAGTAGTTTTTCTATGAAAAAAACTATATCCATACAATCTGCAGTTGTCATCCTATGATACAGATCACATTGCGCTTTTTTCATTGGCCATTTATATCATGACCATTTTAGAATGTCACTAACTATTCCCCTAAAACATGATTTCTAATGGCTGCAAAGGTGACAGAGCACTATGCTTGAGGCCATTGGCTTTGGTATTATACAGACATAGATTCAGACCCACACTACTCACCCTGTGACCTGGGATGAGTTAACCTCTCTGAACTTCAGTGTCCTCATCAGCAAAAGGGAGATGACAACGATATTGCCTTCACAGAATTATTAAAATTAATAATGTATCTAAATAACTTGGCACAGTGTCTGGCAATAGTACACTGCTAAATAAGTGTTAGCTGTAAACATTGTTGTATACTATTCAGGTGAGTAGATTGAGTAGATATACCATAATTTTAACAAGTAGCTGTAAGTCACACTGCCATGAACAGCCTTATGCATATCTGTGATTCTTTTCTTATGATAATTTCCTAGAAGGGAGAATTCCCGGACCAAAGGGTATGAACCAATTTCAGGCTCATGATGCATATTTCTAAATTGCCTTAGAAGAAATAGATCACTTTATACTAACACCAGCAATGTATGAGAATGCCAGTTTCCTGGCACACTTGCCAACAGTGAGTATTCTTATTTTTAAAAAATCTTTGCCGGGGCACTTGGGTGGCTCAGTGGGTTAAGCTGTTGCCTTTGGCTCGAATCATGATCTCAGGGTCCTAGGATCGAGTCCCACCTCGGGCTTTCTGCTCAGCGAGGAGCCTGCTTCCCCCTCTCTCTCTGCCTGCCTCTCTGCCTACTTGTGATCTCTGTCAAATAAATAAAATCTTTTTTAAAAATAAAATAAAATATCTTTCCTAATTTTATAAGAGAAGATGGCATCTTGGAAAGTTCTCTGTATTTCCTTAATTGCTAATGATGCTTAACCTTTGCCCAACATTTTTGGTGACCAGTTGTGTTTCTTCTTTCATGAACTATCTCTTTGTCTCTTCTGAGATTCAACTCTCTACAAACTAACTTCCTTCCTTCTTATTCTTCTACTGACCTGATGTCTGGTTGATGCTTCACAAAACAAAAATAAAACAAACACAGACAGAGAATTCAGATCTTCTAGTCCCAGTGAAGGAAGAGAAGGCCTAAACTCTTTCTGGTCCTACCTTGACTATTCTCTGCTGTTTTCAGACTTTGCCACTGACTGCGACATCAAGTCATTTCACCTCTCTAGACCTTGGTTTGTAACCCTGTAAAACATTAACGTGTAAGACTAGCATTCCCTGTGTTTGTAGAGCGTGTTTTGTAGCCTGCTGTGCTGTCGTTCTTGATCCTCAGTGCTACCTGGTCTGGTTGGCCCAGCCAGAGTTATGATCTTATTTGAGAGATGAAGATGCTGATATACAAGTAAGCCTGAGTCTCCTGACTCCTGGTCAGTGCTCTTTGTTCTATAAAAATATTCTTCCTTCTGCCTCTCAGTTTACCTCCATGATGTCCCACATTTCCACCTGTATATACCGATTCTCTTCCTGTTCCTCCTTTTAATTTGCAGAGGCTGGGAGGAATTGGAGATGAATCTTAGTCTCCAGATGGCCAAGTGTAGGAAATGAGACATATTTTTAAAAAGTATAACTTAAGGGGGGAAAAATGATTCAGACCTTATGTGGGACACAGAAACCATGCCATGAGAGGTCACAGATGAGGAAGCATGTGCCTTAAATTGGAGGGATTTAGGATGTATTTATGGACGAGATCCTTTTGAGCTGAGGTAAGAGAGAAGATGTGTACACATGGAGTAGTGTGAAGGATGCTTTGAGGGTAGAGTTAAATCTTCTCTGTTCTTCTCTAAGGATCCTGCTAGATACCAACCTGTGGCTTTTTGCTACTAGGAACACTCTTTCTGGTTTTCAAAGCCACAGACAGGCCCTTTCAGAAAGACTCAGCAGGGGAAATGTTATTCCTCTTGGGCAGAGAGAAAAGTTTTAAAAACCTTTGGGAAATACCAGGATTCTAACATGAAAGCAAAATTGTGGCTATTGGAGGACGATGTTTATGTCTGATATTTATTTCTATTCCACATATTTTTATAAGACGGTGCCAAGTACATAGCAGGCACTCGGTGAATGTTTCCTGACTTGATTTATGGAATTGAACTCCAATTAGGTCAGTGTACAGGTCCTCAACTTTGTAGGTACAAATCCCAGAAGGTATGAAGAAAAGCACTTTGGATACACGTATTTATCTACATTTGTGTGAAGTGATGTATACAGAATGTTAGCATTTGAAGCAAGTCTTGAAGTGGCAAACGAAATTGCAAACAACCTAAATTTCCATTACCAGGGGACTAGTTAAATAAATACTGATATATCCAAACAATGGAACTCTATACAGTGGTTAAAAACACAAGTAACAGGGCCCCTGGGTGTCTCAGTGGGTTAAGCCTCTGCCTTCGGCTCAGGTCATGACCTCAGGGTCCTGGGATTGAGCCCCGCATCAGGCTCTCTGCTCAGCGGGGAGCCTGCTTCTCCCCCCACCTCTCTCTCTGCCTGCCTCTCTGCCTCCTTGTGATCTCTGTCTGTCAAATAAATAAATAAATAATTCTTTAAAAAAAGACACAAGTAATAACACTTTATGTGACAATATGGAATAACCTCTCAGGGAACAATTTTAAGTAAAAAGAAAAGAAGAAAAAATAAGGTAGTTAGTTCACATTTGTGTAAAACCAAAAGGAAAATATGTGCTTATCGATGCAAAAAATTTACATGCGATAAAATAAAAGCATACAAAAGAATCTGTTAATATTGATTGCCTTTGGATAAGGGAGCCAATTGGCTACCAGACAGAGGTGGGAGAATTCCCTCCACTCTTTCGGGATTTTCTCTCTTTTTATGTTTTTTAAAGGTTTTTAATTATTTGACAGAGAGATAGCACAAGCAGGCAGAGCGGCAGGCAGAGGGAGAGGGAGAAGCAGGCTCTCTGCCGAACAGGGAGCCTGACGTGGGGCTCGATCCCAGGACCCCAAGATCATGACCTGAGCTGAAGGCAGCCGCTTAACCGACTGAGACACCCAGGCACTCCTGGATTTTCTCTCTTTTTAAACCTGAGAAATATAATATACTTACAAAGAGTGCATAAGGCAGATGTGTAAAATATACTGAAATATAAAGCAAATTCCCATATAGTCACTGCTTGGGTTGAAAAACAGAATAATTACCCACACCTACAAAAGCCCTGGGCCACCTACAAGAGATATTGTTTGTACTGAACATCCTTTCGTACCCTGCCAATATATTAGCTACTTAACAGCCACTTCTTCCCTCCCTTCCCACTCCTCAAAAACATGCTGTGGACGTCTTCAACTGTTTTCTGTAAAGATTACTGTAGTGGCTTTTCCACAGCCAGCTAAATAAGAACAGTTAAAACTCATTGTACCCTATGTTTTATATCATTAACTAATCAGTCTATAGAATCAACTCATTTAATCTTTGCCACAGCCCCATGAAGTGGTTGCTACTGTCTTCATTGGACAGAGGAACAGAGGCAGTAAGTAAACGGTTCAAAGTGACACTGTGAATTATGGGGTGAGGAGCTGGGATTTGTATCTGAGGCAGAAGTGTTCCAGAGCACAAGTTCTTCACTGTGAACACTATTCTGCCTTTGGAACTTCTAGAACCCAGGCCCTGAGGCATTGTAGTCATGGACCCCTAGCAAGCAGAGATTTTTTTTTTTTTTTTTTTTGCTATGGACCACCAGGTGAGAGCCCAAGCACTTAACTAGGCTGTTCCCCACCCAGGCAAAGACACAAGCAATTAAGAGGACACAGTGAGTCTGGGATTTGGGGGATCACCCAGCTGGTAAACCCTACACAGCTTTTTGGTGACTTTCCTAGGACATCCGAGAACTAAAATTCTGGTCAACTCTCCTAGTCTGACCTCTGAGCTCCTCCTGTGCCTTAGAACTCAGTAGTAGTAAATGAACAAATAAAGTCTTTCCCCCTAGGAACTAGAGAAGTCTAAGCATCTATCCTACAGAAATACTTGCAGAAATGGGTGAGGGTATCTGCTGCAGTATTGTTTGCAATCACAAAACTCTGCAGTCGACTCAAGTGCTCATTACCAGGGGACTGGTTAAGTGGGCTATTGTCAGAGAGGTGGCACAGTGTAACAGGTAAGGGTGTGGGCTCTGAGCCAGGACAACCAGGTTTGCATCCTGCCTCCACTACTCATCAGCACAGATTTAGACAAGCCCCCTGACCTTACCGTGCATCAGTCCCTGCATCTGTAAACCCGGGATAAGGAAAAGACCTACCTCATAGCCCGGTTGCAAGTTCATTCATGCTTTCTGACATCTAGTAAGTACTCACATCTTACCTATTACTACAGCCACTCGTGAAATGAAATATTATGTAGCTGTTAAAAAGAGGTAGATCCGGCACCTGGTAGGTTAAGCGTCTGCCTTTGGCTCAGGTCATGATCCCGGGGTCCTGGGATTGAGTCCCACATCGGGGTCCCTGCTCGGGGGAGCCTGCTTTTTCCTCTCCCTCTGCCTCTCCTGCTTGTGCTCTCTCTCTCTCTCTCAAATGAATAAATAAAATCTTTTTTAAAAAGAGAGAGAGATCTATATATACTGATGTGAACAGATATTGAAGATACATATTTTAGATAAAAGAAAATAAGTTCAGAATCATATGTCTGAGAGAGCACCAATTATGCAAAAAGCTTTTGAAAAACATCTACATGAGCATGTGCATAGAAAGAAAGCCTGCAAGGAGACACAAAGCTGCTCAGCAACAGTATTTTTGGAGAATTGTGTGAGGGGGACTCTCCCTTTGAATTTATATACCTTGCGTATGTATATATACACACAAACATATGTATACATAGATACATACACATACTTTTATATGTATTTTATACCAAGTGTTTATTATTCTTGGGAGAAAAATAAATAAATAGGGAAGACTTTTAAATCAATGAGAGGTTTGGCAAAGAACACAGCAGTGGGAAGAAGACCCCCTTCCCATGTGCTATAGATTCCTCTCTCCAATCCGAGGTAACAATGAATGATGGCGTCCTCTCTCACAGCATTGCCTTTCTACCTGACAGCATGGCACCAAGAGAGAAGACACACATCTCACAGGTACCGAACCTTGTTATGTGTTCCTAAAATAATTCTTGCAATGTAGCCAAAAACTGAGGTTCTGCTTCAGATGCTCTCACTTAATGAATAAATCATGGAGACTCGGAGTGTCAAACTGGAAGGAGCCTTAGAGATTATCTAGACCAACCCCCTCATTTATTTTTTTTAAGCTTTTATTTCTTTATTTGACAGAGAGATAAAACCAGAGAGCACAAGCAGGGGGAGAATGGCAGAAAGAGAGTGAGAAGCAGGCTCCTCTCTGGGTGGAGAACTGGATGCAGGGCTCGATCCCACTGATGAGGGGGCTCGATCTCAGGCGCCTGGGATCATGATCTCAGCTGAAGGCAGATGCTTGGCCAACTGAGGCACCCAAGTGCCCCCAAACCCCTCATTTACAAACAGAAAGAATGAAATGTGTTCCTGAGAACACATAGTTGTCAAGGAATTTCAAGATGAAGTGTATTCTCCAGTGAAAAGAATCAGAGATCCATCCCCATGGGGAGCATTTTATTGTAAGGCCAATTAATGCAATACATCTGAAACCTTTAAACACTGGGGTGGGAGTATAAGTTAGTCAACCAATTTGGAGAGCAATTTGACAATATCTCCCGAAGGTGAATATTTTCATACCCTGTGATGGGACAATTCCTTTCTAGATATATATGCAATAGCAACAGTCACATAAGAATATCTACAAAAGAATGATAAGGATAGCTCGAACTGTGAGCCAAAAACCAGAAACAGCCTAAATGTCCATAAATAGCAGAATGGATGAATAAATGATGGCATATTCATTAAGTGGAATGCTATACAGTAGTGAAAAAATAAGTGACCTTGTCACATGTCCCAACACGGATGATTCACAAAAGTAACACTGCAAATATAACACAAATGTAACCATGCAAAGAAATGGTATCTGCTGTTTAAAGACACATATGTATGTAGCTAAAGTATAAATAAGTGCATGAGAATCATAAGTACCAAATGCAGGACACAGTGGTTACTTCAGAGGGAGGTGGTGTGGGGAGGAGGAAGTTTTAACCATAGAAGGACAGACAGAGGGTTTCAATTCTACTGGTGACGTTTTCTTCTTAGGCTGGGTGGTGGGCATTCTGATTCTTGTTACGTTATTCTTTGCATCTTTTTGGCATAGATAAAATTTTCACAGTACATTGGTTGAAAGAATGCAACAAATCCCATGCTGAAAAGAATCCATACTTTTCAGATATAACAAAACACTAAAAGAAATGTGTAAGATACCCATGCTGCCCTCCAAATGACAAGATTATCCCTTAAACCTGTTCCATTTTCCTGTGACTAGTTTCACAGGAGGGAACCTGCTGTAGAAGCTGCCCTAGAGACCGAGAATCAGGAGATGAGGGTTCCACACTCTCAGATACTCATTAGCTTTGCCTAGGAGACCAATTTGATGCATCTATTACTTTCTCATTGAAAAAGGCAGAGGGACGCCTGGGTGGCTCAGTGGGTTAAGCCTCTGCCTTTGGCTCAGGTCATGATCCCAGGGTCCTGGGATCGAGCCCCACATCGGGCTCTCTTCTCCATGGAGAGCCTGCTTTCTCCTCCCTCTCTGCCTACTTATGATCTCTGTCTGTCAAATAAATAAATAAAATCTTAAAAAAAAAAAGAAAAAGGCAGAATTGGACTAGATTATCTTATTAAGTTTTTTCCATGTGACAAATTCTCCCAGCTTCTTTCTTTGTTTGTTTGGCTTTGTCTTTTTGAGCAGCAATTCCCAAAACCGTGTCTGCAAGATTCTGAAGGGCTTTCCATGTAGAAGAGAGTTCCTTGGTCAAATCCGTTTGCGAGCTGCTGTGTTAAACAAAATTAAACGGATTTATTTATGGCAGTCCGGCTCAGAGCCTTTTTGTTATGCTTATGTACACGGTGACTCTCTTAGGAGGAGAATTCGGTCTTGAAGCATTTTCCAAAAAAAATTATTGGACCACAGAACGCACCCCCACACCACCACCACCACCACTCCTTATTTTAAAACAGAATCTATTAACATTCTCTCAGAACAGCGTTCTGTGAGACATCAGTGTGGTAAGTGCTGTCCTAGAAGGGATTTGTCTCACTTGCTATTTCAGTTGCGGATGTGTGTTTAGAATCCCTTATAAGGGAGGAATGGTATAGCTCCCATAGAGTGGGTTTCTCCTGATTGTCCTTGGCAAGTTTGGAAGGATATCTGCTTGGGCTTCGTGAGGGAGAGCCCCTCCTATCTGGCACTGGGGCAGATAGAACCTCAGAAACTTCTGGGGAATCTATACTTAGAAGTGCTGCATCCCAGATACACTCTCTAATTCTGGCTCTTGGGCCTTTGCTAAGTTTGCTGCTTCAAGCCATACTTCCTCCTCTGGGTGGTTTTGGAACTGAAGGGTGCTCTGGCGCAGAGCTCCAGACAGACTTGGCAAGAGACCAGAATGACTGGGGAAACAACTTTCCATGTATCTTCTTCCCCCCAGCAAGAGTTTATAGGAAGCAGGACTGCAAGGAAGAGGTGTATCCACCCAGGAAAAGAGGGGCTCTGTCTTCTTTGGGGGACAGAATACTTATCACTTTCACTCACAGCACCTCCTTTTCAGGGAGGGTTTCCTTAGAAGGCTCCCAAGTTCTCTGGAACCATCTCCCCACCTAAATCCCAGAGTGGGGGAAAAATCTCCTGAGGTTGGTGGTTCCCACAGGGCCTTTTAAAAGGTGATTTACCTGAGGGCCTTTAATCTAGAAACAAGGATTCCTTTTGGAAAAGTCAGGAACTCAGGTGAACTAGACCTAGAGCTTTCTAAAGACTTTCGGTTCTTTTGAACGATCAAAAAGAGAACGTATGAGAAAAGTATGTTCTCTTCCATTCGGCATGCACCATGCTCTTGATGGAAACAGGCAGCGGCTGATTCACCCCAGTCCAGCCCAGCCACCTGCTTGAACCCAAAACCCAGGAGGCCTGGCCCTACCTGCTTACCACAGGCGGGAGAAACCTTAGCTACCCACACAGTCTCAGGCACACTTACCAGGCTGGGGCGTTGGGCCTGGTGTCAGGAAAGGTAAGGAGCCTAGAAGGAACAGGGTGTTTGACGTCAGGAGAGGTGAGCCCCACTGCAAAGCATGCCAAGCTATGCTCTCAAGAGTGGAGAGGTACCTCCTGATCGTGGGGCGGGGGGGGGGGGGGGACCAAGGGAAGAAGCGAAGGGGAAAATGCCACAGAGAAGATGAATTGAACCAGGAAGTAAGGGCGGAGATTAGGATGTGCCTTCAACACCCAGCTCCCAAGGCAGAGCCCAGTTTACTCCAGGGAGGCACTCCTGTGTCCTGTCTGCCGACTAGACGTTCATTTGCTCAGGAAACCTGCTCTGAGGTCCCAGGGTTCCTCCCTCCTCCCTTTTCAGCCTGGGCTTTCCACACCCCTTCCCTTCCCTCCCACCAGGAAATCCACCCTTGGACAAAAAGCATGTCATTGAGAACAAACACAAATGAGCAAACAAACAAGCCAGCAAACAAGGAAAGAAATGATAGCCCTCTCCTCTCTAAGAAGCAAACTGTGGACCTTCCTCTTATTCATTAGTTGCTCAAATTGGCTTTGAGTTTCTGTTGTTCCTGGGCACCTTCTTTTCTCCCCCCCGCCCTCCCCCAATCCAAGCACTAGCTACTTCATTGTGGGCATTTTTTTTAAATGCAAGTTTTCCCCCAAAGGCGCATGCAGGCAGCAGGCAAGGAGACACACACACACACACACACACACACACACACACACAATCTCTGGAGCTTCCCTTCCCTCAGTCATTTCCCCTCAGCCTGCCGAAAAAGGGCGAGGCTGGGGAATCATTTTTCCGTGGCCTACCTTCTGATTCCGGCAGGTCTGAGGAGCTGGCTGCAACTGGGAGCTGGGAGGCTGGCGCCGGGCTGCCTCTGTGAATCAGCAAAGAAGTCCCTGAGACAGGGATGCCGACGGCTGCTGTATGCACACTCTCCCTCCGTCTCTCCCACCGTCCTGCCCTCTTCTCTTTCTCTCTCCTCCTCCTCCCCTCTCTGAGCTGCTGTGTGTTGCTATGCAATCACATTGGGACTCACAGCATCGCTCCGACCTCGGGCAAAGATACCCTTGACTAGGCAAAGGCAGAAAGAGCAAGGACAGTTTTGTAAAACTACCAGAGCCTTCGCAGCTCTCTTCAGAGATTTCAATTCATTAGAAGCAGAGGAGGAAAGCGGAAGAGGCTGAGAGGCAGAGGGGGAGACAGGGAGAGGGGGAGAGGCTTCCACTGGGGAGGAGGAGACAAAAGAGGCCCGGAGATCAATACAAGCGGCTGAGTGAGGAGCCTGGGCCCCAACTTCCACAAATCTAGCCCAGAGCCAAAGCGAACTTTGGAGCCAGCTGCTGGCAGGGTCCCTCAGTAGCCAGTCCAGGATTCAGCTTCTGTATTGGAGGTTGAAACACTGTGCTCTAGAATTGTCAGTGGTACCCAAGGTACAGTCTTGGGCGAGGGTGGACCTCCAGTCACCCAAAGTTCTCTGCTCACCCCTGTTAGAGCTACGTGGAGAAAAACACCTCCACGATGAGGGAAACAAAGGGGACATTGAATGACTGGAGAAAATATATTTCCTCCATGCCTCTCTTCAGCAACTATCCCAGTCATTCTCCCTCCTTCTGTCCATACCAGCCCCTTACTCCTCGATCACCCTTGTTGAAGAGAAGAGGGTATAAGGCCCAAATGCCCTGAGAGAAGCCAGAAAATCCACTAAAGGGACAGAGGGGATTATAGCCCTTTACAGAGTGCCTGGCACCTTGTAGTTTACTTAGTATTTGTTAAATGAGTAAATTGGATGGATAGATGGATTGAATAGCAGTCAAAAAGTCACCATCACCAGGGGTGCCTGGGTGGCTCAGTTGTTAAGTGTCTCTCCTGGGCTCAGGTCATGATCCTGGGGTCCTGGGATGGAGCCCTGTGTTGGGCTCCCTGCTCCACAAGGGGCCTGCTTCTCCCCTTCCCCCTGCTTGTGTGCTCATTCACACACAAGCTCGCTTTCTCTCTCTCTCTCTCAAATAAATAAATAATCTTTTAAAAAAATCACGATCCCCATCCTCCTACACAAACATACTCATATGTAGAGCTCTAGCAGCTCCAGGCCAGGGCAAAGGATAAGAGAAGCATTCTTCTTTCCTCCTTCCACTTCTGAGAACAGGGTGCATGAAAGAGAGAAAGACTGGTTTGGGGGGGGCGGTTGGGGTGTTGCTTAACTTCAGTGATTTGCATCTAAAAGTTCTATAAGCTCTGATGGCACTGGAATGTAGATCAGAGCACACATTCATACCCTGGCGCAAAGGACTTGGGTCTAGTGTTTACAAAGTGTCTACAGGGACTGAGTATTATTATTGTTGTTATTGAAAATCCTCAGCTAGGAAATAATTAGTGTATAAGTTATGTGTGTGTTTTCTTTTGAGATGAGATTTCTAAAAAACTTCAGCTGCTGGTTTCAGTACAAGTTTAATGAATCTCTATAATACAAGCAAACAAAATGGGAACCAAATGACCCCCTTCGTCCCCCCCCCCCATAGGATTTCACTGCTGTGTGAGCGGTCCCTCGTGCTTGGCCAAAACAGTAGCAGCCAGGCCCCCATGCAGGCGCAGAAAGGGCCTTTCATTTCTGAAGGAACTTTTGGAAGGACATCTGGCTTCTCAATCTACGCACCCTCAACGAAGCATTTCTTAGCTACCCAACCTAGCCCTGGACTGGCCCTGAGTCCCAGCTCCAGTCTCAGCCATGGCAGCTTGCTGGGCTTCTCAACACCATCCAGACCTAGGGCCCCAGGAGTCCTTTACAGGTGACTTGGAATGCCCTGGAAAGGAGAGTTGGCTTGAAGAAAGCCCAGAGGGAACACTCTGAGAAATTATTTGGGCTCGCACAGATGCAGAATGTCTACAACAGACATACACCAAATCCATGGGGACCTGACTCACTACTCAGCCAGGCACCAGCTCACCAATAGGCCAAACAAAACCAGAGTTTGGGTCTAGAAGGAGGAAGGAGAATGAGCTCCTGGTACTTGCTCCCACTTTGACAGCAGGCGGCCTTATCTAGATCACAAGGGGCCCTTGGAATGATCCTTTTCTTTTTCTACCTCAAGAGAAATCATTTAGGCTGCAGATACAAAAGGACAGTACGTGCCCCTGTAAAAATAAGCCCACAGAGTTTGTTTTAAGGGGTATAAGAAAAGGCTTCACCAAATCTCTTTCCCACTGACCTCATCATGACCGAGAATCCTCCCTTCCTTATTTCGCTGTTTATGGCATCAATGGCTCCTGTGAAAATGGGAATGTTACCTATGAGACAAAAAACATTAGGCCATTATCAGCTAGCTATTAGATTATACTAGTAATGATAATAATGGTTAATGTTATTGAGCATATACTATAAGGTAGGCACTGTTTGAAGTGCTTTGTACACATTATTTGCTCATTTTATCCTCACAACACATTTAAAATAGTTTTTTTTAATCCCCTCCCCAACTTTATAGATAAAGCACTGTGACATAGTAAGGTTAAATGACTTGTCCAAGGTTACACACCTAATGTGTTATGGAGGTTAAGACTTATTCTAGATCTCTCTGGACAATGTCCACCTGATGAACCACTGTTTCCATTCATCTAGTAGCAGCCAGGCATAGGTAGGTCACTGAGACAAATGTGACTAGGGCACAAGAGTTCTCCAGATAGTTTTTCCATCCTTTGTGCCTTTCTCAAGCTATTTCCTCTACTCAAACTCTCTCCCTTCCTTTTGTTACAGACACAGGGACCATAGAGGCCAGAGTTCTCTCTCTCTGAAGAATTCCAAGTGAGGAGAACCCACTAAAGAAACTGGTTAAGGAGCACCTGGATGGCTCAGTTGGTTGAGTGTCTGCCTGTTGGTTTCGGCTCAGGTCTGATCTCAGAGTCCTGGGATCGAGCCCCACGTCAAGCTCCACACTTGGCGTGGAATCTGCTTTTCCCTCTCTCTCGTTCTTTCTCATAAATAAATAAAATCTTATTGGAAAAAGAAAGAGGGGTGCCTGTGTGGCTCAGTCAGTTAAGCATCTGCCTTCAGCTCAGGTCATGATCTTGGGATCCTGGGATCCAGCCCCATATCAGGATCTCTGCTCAGGGGAGTCTGCTTCTCCCTCTCCCTCTACCACTCCCTCTGCTTGTGCTCTCTCACTCTTTCTCTCTCTCTCCCTGACAAATAAATAAATAATTTTTCTAAAAGAAAGAAATTGGCTAAGACCATGCATGGAGTATGAAAAGGAAAAGACAGGGGGCGCCTGGGTGGCTCAGTGGATTAAGCCGCTGCCTTCGGCTCAGGTCGTGATCTCAGGGTCCTGGGATCGAGCCCCACATCGGGCTCTCTGCTCCGCAGGGAGCCTGCTTCCTCCTCTCTCTGTCTGCCTCTCTGCCTACTTGTGATCTCTCTCTGTCAAATAAATAAATAAAATAAAATAAAATAAAAAGAAAAGGAAAAGACAAATGACCTTGAGATGGGATGGAGTTCTCCAGTTTGCCATGGTTCCCACGTAGCCTACGGTACTTCTCTATTTCCCTGTATTTGGTCACCTTGCTTAGCGCTTCTGTATGTGGTCAATTTGCTTAGTTTCTGTGGGTTTTTCACTATGTGCCATCTCACAGACTACCGAAGGTACATACTTTACCGTTGTTGGTCTCCTGAGGCATCTGGGAAAGAGTTGTATGTTTCATTTCCTGGAGGGTGATAGGAGAGACAGAGTTTCTAGCTGGGTGGCAGAAGAGGTAAGATCTTTCCTTACCAACTAGAAAGATAAGTCCACTCTGACATTTAAGCCCCAAGGAGACTCTTTCTCACCCAGGGGACATCTGAACAAATCAGAGCAAGCACAAAGGCTAGTTTAACTATTTCCCTGAAGAGGGCAGAGAAAAAAATCAAAGTAGTTTGGGCCATAAGCAGGACTCCGCTAGGTGGACAAGGATAGGTCGGGCATTTCTTGGTAGGTTGAGAGAAAGCGTGTGCCAAGGCACAAAGCTCAAAGAACTTGGCTTGCTAAGGCACTACAAGTACTGGTTAAATATTGCTAAGTTAAGATAGGGATATGGGTTGGAAATGGGAGATGGCAGGAGATGAAGCTATGGAAGCACACAAGAAGGTGCTAGAATACCGTGCTAAGGATCACATAAGATATTTTTCAAAAGCAAGCAGCACAACCAGATTTATGTTTTAGAAATATTATTCTAGGGGCACCTGAGTGGCTCAGTCATTAAGCGTCTGCCTTGGGCTCAGATCATGATCCTAAGGTCCTGGGATGGAGGCCTCTCTCACTGTCTCCTTCTCTCTGTGTCAAAAAATAAATAAAATCTTTTTTTTTAAAGATTTTATTTATTTTTCTGACAGAGAAAGAAACAGCAAGAGAGGGAACACAATCAGGGGGAGTGGGAGAGGGAGAAGCAGGCTTCCTGCTAAGCAGGGAGCCCGACACAGGGCTCAATTCCAGGACCGTGGCATCACAACCTGAGCTGAAGGCAGACGCTTAACGACTGAGCCATCCAGGCACCTCAAAAATAAATAAAATCTTTAAAATATATTATTCTGGGGCGCCTGGGTGGCTCAGTGGGTTAAAGCCTCTGCCTTTGGCTCGGGTCATGATCTCAGGGTCCTGGGATCAAGGCTGGGGGCTCCCTGCTTAGCAGGGAGCTTACTTCTCCCTCTCCCCCTACTTGTGTTCCTCTCTCGTTGTCTCTCTCTGTGTGTCAAATAAATAAATAAAATCTTTAAAAAAGGAAGAAAATGCAGAAGATAAGAATAATATTCTCTGGGAAGCCTGGATGGTTCAGTCCATTGAGCATCCGACTATTAATTTGGGCTCAGGTCATCTTCTCAGGATCATGAGACTGAGTTCCCTGTCGGGCTCTGCACTGGGCATGGAACCTGCTTAAGAATCTCTCTCCCCTAGGGCGCCTGGGTGGCTCAGTGGGTTAAGCCGCTGCCTTCGGCTCGGGTCATGATCTCAGGGTCCTGGGATCGAGTCCTGCATCGGGCTCTCTGCTCGGCAGGGAGCCTGCTTCCCTCTCTCTCTCTCTCTCTCTGCCTGCCTTTCTATCTACTTGTGATCTCTCTCTGTCAAATAAATAAAATCTTAAAAAAAAAAAAAAGAATCTCTCTCCCCAACTCCTTCTAGCCCTCCCTCCCCCAAAATAAAGAAGAAGAATAAACCTCTGTCAGTTATTCATTGAGTGGTTTTTACCACTTTATTTGATTTATCTAGCAAAAATTGCTTCTAACGAATGGGGGATTTCGTGCAACAAAACCAAAAGGGTTAAGTAGAGAGACAGATGAAGGTGAAATTCCTCAGAAGTTGGGATGTGAGAATGAGTCAGACAGTAGGAGGAGGGGTTTTATCAAGTGTGTATGACATAGACAAGGAAGCAGGAAATGAGGAGATAAGTTGGAGGAACCCATTAGGAGCGTCGGGGCACATGGCTGAAAAGGGATTTTGTCATTGGGGTTGACAAGGAATAAAGCAAAGACATGACCAGACGGAGAACTGAAGTCTCAGTGTTGTCCCAGTTGATGTTCTGAGCATCCTCTGCAGCTTTTGTTGAACATCTCAAAATGCAGAACTCATCTTACACACTTGGTTACCTTCCATCCTCTTTTACTGTTCTTAAAGCTTTTGCTTAAATCAGAGCCAACAGCTGGGATGTTATATAACCAAATATTATGTTCTGTTTGTGTTCAAATATTCCATTTAGGCCAAAACCATTTTGGTTACAGTTAAAGTGGAAAGAACACTGAATCAGGGGTCAGAAGACAAAGGTTCTAATCCCAATTTTGCTACTGTATTGCTATTAACCTTTTTGAGTCATGGGCTTTTTTTTTTTTTTTTAACTCTTCTGGATAGAGGATAGTATCTGCCCTGTTCGCAGGTTAGGTTAGGTTGTGAATCAAACAGGATAATGAACATGAACATATATTGAATATATTGAAATTGAAATTGAGAAGTGTTGTTCAAGTATAAAAGATTGTTATTTCCATTGCTTCAAGGTCCTAGTAGTTTTCCAATCTGCAGAAGACATGAAGACCCAAGAATCTGATATTACACTGTATGTTAACCAACTGGAATTAAATAAAAACTAAAAAAAAAAAAAACAGAAGAAGAAGACATAAAGACCCAGAGTGGATTATAACAAAGGAAGCAGTGCCAGGGATGTAATTAGCTCCTGTTTCCATGATAGATCAGGTATTACGGTTCTTTAAGAGGGCATACCAACAAGGCAGTCAGGGTCTTATTAATCATCCCTCACATTATCAATCTTCCCATCCACCTGGCCAGAATGCTAGACACACGCGCATGTACAAGCAACATTTACACATGAGACTCCAGATATACAGTGCAAAACGAACTACTGGTTTTCTAGGCTAAACAGAACAGCTACCGATTTCTACTTTGATTATGTTGAAGTTGCTGAAGCAAGATAGGCATCTCTTTCTTGGAACTTGCATTGAGAGTGGAAGGGAACTAACATTTTTTGAGCTCATACTCTGGACAAACACAGTGTAAGACACTTGCCATGTGTTACCTCTTGTGATTCTCCCAATCACTTGGTGTGGTAGGGATTCATGTTCCCAACTCTTCGAACAAGGAAACTACAGCTCAGCAATGTTAAGTAACTTGTTCAAGTGTATTAAACTGATAAGAAACGCAAGCTGGGATTCTATCCCAACCCCAGCCAACTCCAACACTGATGCTCTTTCAACTTCTCTCCTTCCAGACGGGGCTTCAATATTAAAAGTAGGGCACATCCGGGGCACCTGGGTGGCTCAGTGGGTTAAAGCCTCTGCCTTCACCTCAGGTCATGATCCCAGGGTCCTGGGATCGAACTCCACATCGGGCTCTCTGCTCAATGGGGAGTCTGCTTCCTCCTCTGTCTCTGCCTGCCTCTCTGCCTACTTGTGATCTGTTTGTCAAATAAATAAATAAAAATCTTAAAAAAAAAGTAGGGCACATTCTAGAAATCACCACTTCTCAGTGCATTCAGAAGCTTATAGTGGCATAACATCTGGCCAGTACCTTGGTCACCAACAGGTAGAGGCCCCTTTTGGGGATACTCTGAAATACTTTTAAATTTAATTTGCTTTGGAATCTAAAGTAAACCTGGGCCTAAAAGACAAGACCATCAATCTTTGACATCTGCTAGTGTGCTCCCTACAGCACACAGAAGAAAGGCAAGATACTTGCCTGGCAGAGGCAAAATTAAAAGTTCCAGGTGAGAATCTGTCAGTGATAAAAGGATGCCTCATACAGTGTTGTTCAGCTAATAACCAGTCAAACTCTAGCCTCCCCTCAGCTTTAGTCTTAAATTTAATCTTACAGAAGTGGGTAGAGTCCATAGGTACCAACTTGGTATGGTTTAAGGAGGACTGAAATGCTATTACTAATCAAAATGACTTCCCACACTGGCCCTGCCTCAAGGCCTACGGTTCCCTCTTAATCACTTCTTTCAGGTTAAGGCATCTCTCCAAATATAACTGATCTCTTCAGTCACTATACATTATCCTCATTAGTTTATCACTTCCATTCTAATCACCAGACAGGTAGGAGACACAGGGCAAATGGCTTTGAAGGGGAAGGCAGAGGGGAAGATTCAGTGTGACAGTTGACGGGCAGCTAGAGTCTATGAAGGCCAAATCAAGATATTTAGAAACCCAAAGCACCAAAGAGATGATGTTATAAACCCCATACACCTATATATAAATTCAAAATAAAAATAATACCAACCTGTAAAAGGAGTGTAAGGTAGCTCAACAAAAATCTTATCTTTCCCATAATTATTACTGTAATTCTTTTTTATTGACATATAATTCACTCTTGAAGAGTATGCAATTTAGGCATGCCTGGGGGGCTCAGTCGTTAAGCCTCTGCCTTTGGCTCAGGTCATGATTCCAGGATTTTGGGATCAAGCCCCCGCATTGGACTCCTTGCTCAGTGGGGAGCCTGCCTCTCCCTCTCCCTCTGTGGGCGCTCTCGCTCTCTCTCTCTCTCAAGTAAATAAATGTGGGGGGAAAAAACAAGTATACAATTTAATGACTCCTAGTATATTCGGAGTTGTGCAACCATCACCACAAGCAAGTTGAGAACAATTTCATCACTACCCCACCCCCCGCCAAAACCCCACATCAGTCACTCCCAGCTCCCTCTCAGCCCTAGACAACCACTAATCTACTTCCCGTCTATGTAGGTTTTCCTGTTCTGTACATTTATATAAATGGAATTATACAATATGTGGTCTTTTGTGTCTGGCTTCTTTGACTTGGCCTAACATTACCAAGGTTCTCACATGTTGTAGCACGTATCAGTACTTCATTCCAATTTATGGCTGAATGCTATTCCACTACATAGATAGACCACATTTTACTTAATCCATTCCTCATTTGGTAGACATTTGGGTTGTTTCCACTTTGAGTTATTAGGTTATTAACTTACTAGTTTATTAGGGCTATTAGGTTACTAGTCATTAGGGGATTGAGCCCTGCATTGAGCCCCCCCACCTCACATCGAGCCCCCCCACCTCACATTGAGCCCCACATTGGGCTCCCTGCTCAGCAGGAAGCCTGCTTCTCCCTCTCCCACTCCCCCTGCTTGTGTCCTCTCTTGTGCTCTGAAAATTTGTGTACAAGTTTTTGTACACACATATGTTCTCAGTTCTTCCAAGTATAGAAATTGCTAGTTTATATGGAATTGCTGGTTTACATGGCAAATTCTATGTTTAATTTTTTTTATTATTTGATGGGGGGAGAACACCAGTGAGGGGAGAGGCAGATGGAGATGGAGAAGCAGACTCTACACTGACTCTGGGATCGACGCCAGGACCCTGGAATCATACCCTGAGCTGAAGGCAGACGCTTAACCAACTGAGCCACCCAGGTGCCCCCAAATATTCAATTCTTTAAAAAAAAACGTTAATGCTTATTTATCTGGTTTCCTAAGCATATGCTTGATCTGCCATCTGGGACTGAGATCAGTTTGAATTGATTTGGATCCTGGGGTTGGGGAACACATAACGGAGGGCCTGTCCTATAAAGCGTTTCCAACACCAAACCAAGATACAAAGATGACTAAGCCATGCTCCTTCTCTAATAGGGGAGGCAGATGTCTTCTCAAACAAAGTAGAATGAGAGACATGTTCTAAGGCAATGGGAGTACAGAGGGGTGTTGGGGCGAGCCCAATGTAGTCCTCCCCAAAGTACAGTGCTGAGCAGCCCCAAATGTTACCCAAGCAGCCCAGCTCTCCAGCCCTCCACAGTCCTAGCATGAGGTCAGAGTCTTCTTGGAAACAGCTATTAGAGCAGGGAACAAGGCTCTTAGAGATATACTGCGCTGGGCCCGAGAGTTATATTTGTCATTTTCTCATTTCCATGACTATTCATACTTACTACCCACTGGCTGACTCTTTCAGACTTGGCCTCATTACCTTAAGTCTTCTGTCAATTTGTAGGACTGCACTGAAGAATGGCTGTAAAGTGCATTATGAATAATAATCTCCCACTACCACCTTCTTACCAATAACTTGCAAATCCTACACCAGCAGTCCTTCACTGCCCCCTCGTCAATCTCCTATTTCACCTGAATTGTTCCCATTACACACCTCTTTGCAGTACACCCCCCCCCCAACTTCAGGAGATAATGCTCACAAGCAGTTACGCCTTCAGAGGGCTTCTGCAGTCTTACAAGTACTTTGATTCGGGGTTTTGCTTTGGAAATAGAAAGCAAGCCTGAGAGACTGCTCCTATTCCATAATGGTGTTGCTGAGGCACAGAGAGGTGAAATGGCCCAATACTTATTTTTAAATCATGTGATCATACTTGAGGTTCTGGGTGTTCTCCCTGTCTTACCATCACCTCTACTCATTAGAAAGCTGCAGCTATTAAGGTTGTGAGTTTGGGGTACCTACTCCCCAAGTCTTAAGCCTTCTTCCTGAAAGTAGCTAAGGGTAACCAGGCTGCCTGAGCAGAGCTAACTCATTCAACAGCCCAGAGAAGGTAATTTCACTTTTGAACTGCTCTCTACTTTTCTGAAGTGGGACTCAATTGTGCTTGAAAAATGTCAAGCACAACCTAATTACTCTTAGCCATCTGTCTAAACCCTGCTTGTAGCAATGGGCCAGGGAGTTGTAAATACACATGATTCTGCTCGAGGGAGGCCTTGAGGAAACCCTTTGGAAAAGACAGACCTCCAGTCATTTATTTAATTATTCAAATATTTATTGAGCACTTACTAATTTTAATACTTCACCTTAGTCATAGTGTTGGGGTCCCCAGCACGGTTGTTGGAGGTCAGCTGCCAGGGTTCGGATCCTGACTCCAAGGCCTACTTATAGACTTTAGTGTCCCTCTTGGTAAAATGAAAATAATGAAATTACTCATGACATAGGGTAGATATGAGGATGAGATGAGAGCTCTGTGTGCAGTGCCTCACACATGGGCTGGTGCACTGAAAATATTCAATAAATGTTAGCTAGCATTGCTTAGCTAGTGCAGAACCACAGCAAACCTGTCAAGGATCAACAGATGTGAATAAAATTTTATAGGTCATCAGCCAGTTTCATGGGCCCATTGCTGGAACTGCTCTGGGGAAGACGCGTGTACCGAGAAGAGTGATGGGAAAGGGGCAATGATTGGAGGAGGGACACCGGAAATGACACTTGGATGCCAGAGAGCTGTTCTTGCACCTACTGAAGTTTCTGAAGAATGCCAGCACCAAAGAAGAAGTGAGTGCATGTCAGTAACATTCTCTTCTAAGGTAAAGGATTCCCTCTAATGCAGCCAGGCCCCTACCAGTCCTGTTTTCCATCACATGACGAAGAGTGCAATGCTGACGTAGGGCAGGTGATTTTTAGGAAATCTCCAGATCCTGACAAGTCATTCCAACTTTCTTCCCATAGCATTTTCCCCTAGGCGAGTCCTGCAAGTTGGGGTACCCTACATGTCCCTAAGAAAAGGCAAAACTGTGGCCAAGTGAAAATCTAATGGATGAGCCAGCAGAAGAGAGGATGGATTTCAGACCACTTTGTGCAGGTAGAGGGTCTTTGGCTGGGGCAAGGCTCAAAAGGAACTAGGGACGGTGGAGAGTGGAGGTGAGAATAGTGTTTTGACCAGGCTAATGGCTGTCAGGCAGGAATCTTTAATCCCATTCCTGGCTTTCATGTGTATCAAGCATCTACTCTGTGCGCAGTAGTGTGAAGTTTTGTTAAGAGATACCAAGGTAGGGGCACCTGGGTGGCTCAGTGGATTAAGCCGCTGCCTTTGGCTCAGGTCATGATCTCAGGGTCCTGGGATCGAGCCCTGCATCGGGCTCTCTGCTCCGCGGGGAGCCTGTTTCCTCCTCTCTCTCTGCCTACTTGTGATCTCTCTCTGTCAAATAAATAAATAAAATCTTAAAAAAAAAAAAAGAGAGATACCAAGGTAGTGAGGCGCCTGGGTGGCTCAGTCGTTAAGTGTCTGCCTTTGGCTCAGGTCATGGATTGAGCCCCGCATCAAGACCCCTCCCACAATGAGTCCCGCATTGAGTCCCCCCACCTCGCATTGAGCCCCCCACCTTGCATCGAGCCCCTCCACCTCGCATGGAGCCCCACATCGGGCTCCCTGCTCAGCGGGAAGCCTGCTTCTCCCACTCCCACTCCCCCTGCTTGTGTCCTCTCTCCTGCTGTCTCTCTCTCTGTCAAATGAATAAATAAAATCTTATAAGAAAGAAAGACACTAAGGTAGCAATGAATGAGCTTCCTGCTTCCAAAGTGCGATTAAACTGAAGTGGAAAAAATATTCTGCATTTTCTGCCTGTACATTAATTGCAGACCAAGGAGTACAATGATAACAGCTGCACCAACTGCTTTTATTTTACATAGAGCACTTAGAGGGCCTCTTGAACTCAATTCAGAGAGTGACATAAAACCATGCGTGGGCACTTCTGTTTCTTGCAGGATTGTAGTCAGAACTGTATAAAATTCTCTGCTTCCATCATCTTTAAACACCAACAAGCCCAGTGAAATATCTCTGGTCCTCCCAGGGCAGGGCTGGAGGGCCCAAGGACATACACACAGTGGGTTAAACATCACTGGGCAATCCTGTGCCAGCTCTGCTGTTTTCTCTTACGTCCTTTTGCCATTTGGAGGCCCTGTTTTTGTTTTCCACTCCTGATGGGCTGAGCCTCAGAAACAGTGGGCTGGGGAACAACCATTTGTGAACAATCTAATTGTGAGGGAATGAGGGCAATAGCAGACCAAGCATAATGAACCCTAAGCACCAACAAGCTACCAACCCACACACTGATACGCTCCCCAGATTCCTGTGTCCAAGTTCCTCATACCTCCTACTTAGGATAAGAAGGCCAACAGTGAGGGCAGGGACCAGGCGAGGCCAAGTCCTTTTCTATGATTGTTTTTCTCTTCCCCAAGACATTCTCAGAAAGTTCTTTGCTAGTCTGGGGTGGGATAGGTGTCATTCTGCTGAAAGCAGAGACCATTTCTTCCAGCTATGTGAATCTCTGGTCACCTTTCCTGACTCCCACAAGAGATGAGCCAGATTTGGAACCTATGCTGTTTCATCTTTTCTTCTGTTCAAACTCACCAAGGCCAAAATATCCCAAATATTTCTGCTTACTGAGGGGCACCTGGGTGGCTCACTTGGTTGAGCATCTGCCTTCGGTTCAGTTCATGAGCCCCACATCTGGCTCCTTGCTCAACGGTGAGCCTGCTTCTCCCTCTGCCCCTCCCTGCCCCGCTCATGCTCTCATGCTCTCTATCTTCCTTTCAAATAAATATTTATTTACTTTTATTTTTTTAAATATTTTATTTATTTATTTGTCAGAGAGAGAGCACAAGCCGGGGGATCACTCTCTGGATCAAGGTAGGGAGGGGCAGATTATGTAAAGAGCATTGAATGCCACGTTAAAGAGGAGGTGGACTCAATCCTCTGGGTGATGGGGAGTTCCAAGCAGATGACACAACATCCAATCCACATTCACAAAATGAGCTCTGATGACAGTATGGAGGTTTGATAGGCAAAGGTAAGTTCATTTAGGAGCCTCTAGCAAAGAGTTAGATAAGAAATAAGAGCCATATATAGGACAGTAGTAGTGGGAACTGAGAGGTGGTAGATTTGAGCAACACTAAGAAGCAGGGGTATACTGGTAAACACCAGAAAAGAGGAAAAAAGCCCTGATTTATAGTGTTTGTTGATTTCTACAGTATAAATACTTCCCCCACAGTGGATCTCAAGCTACCAAGTGGACATCACCGGATGTGGAATTGAGAAGAGCTCCATCAGCCCTTTCAAGCCAGTGTGCTCCTATGAAGTGACCGATTAGATGTGGGGGAAATGAGAAATAAAACAAAGATGATGGATGTGTCTAATTTGGATGACTCCTTAGATGTTAAATGAATGGAGAGAGGGAAATGAGGAGGAAAAACAGAGTTTGTATGTCGGGGATGGGGGAGGTCTAAGAGGTAAGAGGCATACCAGGAGGGAATTAATCATGTTGAGTTGGAAGGCCAGCTCTAAAATTCAATTTTCAGTGAGGCTCTGCCTTGTAATAATAACCCACATTGATGGAATACTAACACTATACTAAGAATATTACGTCTTTTGATGGTCTTTCCCCTTCATAAAAACCCTATGGGTCTAGCAGAATAGCAGGCACATAGTAGTTGCTCAACAAATAGCTCTTAAATGATTGAGTGGACTAGGCACTCTTGTTTTCTTGAGCTTATAAATAAGACAAATGAAAGACAAATTGGTTAAGTTACTTGTACAAGAGCACACAGCCAGACTCAAACTTAAGCCTGTGTGATTCCACAACCACTTTGCTACACTATATGCTTGCTGTGGAGACAAACCACGGCAGGGACTTTTTTTTTTTTTTTCTTAATCTCTCTAACACCACAATGTCTATACCTATGCTATGGACTAAATGTTTGTGTCTTTCCAAAATTTGTCTGTGGAAGCCCTATTCCCCAGTATGACTGTATTTTGAGATAAGGCCTTTGTGAAGGTTAAGGTTAGATGAGGTCAGAAGAGTAGGTCCCTGATCCAAGGGATTAGTGTCCCTGTAAGAAGAAAAGAAAGACCAGAGCACTCTCTTGCTTACTTGTACCCTCTTTCTTTTTCATCTGTCCTCACTCTGCTTTCCTCCACTCTCCCCTCTCACCTCTCTCCAACTAACCCCTCCATGGGCATTCACTGAGGAAGGCTTTTGAGGACAGAGCAAGAATGTGGCTGCAAATCAGGAAGAGAATTCTCACCAGACGCTGAATCAGCCAGCACCTTGATTTTGGACTTTCCAGCCTTCAGAACTGTGAGAAAATAAACGTCTGTGGTTTAAGCCACCAAGTCTATAATATTTTGTTATGATAGCCTGAACTGACCAATACATAAGTATAGGACCGTAAATATTTGTTGAATGAATGAGGACCGATCTTAACATTTATATTGGAAACACTCTTTTTCAGAGATAAGACCCAGTAGGGACATGAGGAAAAAATGGGAGTTAAAGAAGGCTCCACATGAGAGATCTTTGATGGTGGATTATTCTCGGAGAAAAGCTTTTCTCTATAGGGCTAGTAAGGGGTTTCTTGCTGGGGTTGACAGTGTTATCAGTAGTCAAGCCTCAAAAATATCTTCTCCTGAGGATCTTCCTACTGTGTTTCCTCTATTCTCGATTTACTTATGACATTGGGAATGCAATAGGAGAATTAGAAATGTATTTATTAATTTAACAAATATACATTGAGTATCTTCTGTGCTATACAATATGTCCACTACAGTATGCATTTTTTACTACAAGACTTGGAGGTAGTTCATATTATCTTAAAAGTGAAATCACAGGGGTGCCTGGGTGGCTCAGTGGGTTAAATCCTCTGCCTTCGGCTCGGGTCATGATCCGGGACTCCCAGGGTGGAGCCAGCCCCACATCAGCCTCTCTGCTCAAGGAAGCAGGCTCTCTTCCTCTCTCTCTCTGCCTGCCTCTCCACCTACTTGTGATCTCTGTCTATCAAATAAATAAATAAAATCTTTTTAAAAAGTGAAATCACAAATATAAACTCCTCTCTGACTTTTCAAAAAAAAGATTAATAAATGTAGATTATATATGTATTATATATATTCTCCCTTTCTTTACCCTCACTAACCAGCAGAGTGCATCCTCTGCTCAATAATCTTTTCTCTACCTCTTGGCTGCTGCTTATTTCCACTTGGGGGCACTGGGCTAAGCGTTCTTTATGCATTCTCTTATTTCCTTCTCACAACTACCATAGGCATCTAGCCCAGTACCTAGCTCATAGTAAGTATTCAATAAATACTTTTTGGAAGGATGACCATGTAATAATAATAGGAAGCAACACTTATTTGTTCTTCTATGGGTCAGCATCCATTCTAAATACCTACATGCATACCTATTTAATTTCCATGGCAACACAATGAGTTAGTGACTATTCTTTTCTACCTTTTTTCCCCAAATATTTTATTTATTTATTTACTTATTTGACACAGAAAGAAAGATCACAAGTAGGCAGAGAGGCAGGAAGAGAGAGAGAGGGAAGCAGACTCCCCACTGAGCAGAGAGCCCGATGTGGGGGCTCGATCCCAGGACCCTGAGATCATGACCTGGACTGAAGGCAGAGGCCCAAACCACTGCCACCCAGGTGCTCCTCTTTTCCACCTTTTAAATGAGCCTACTGATGATAACTTTTTGGGTATTCCATAGGCATCTCAAGTTCAACATGCTTAAAATTGAGTACCTCTTCCCCATAGCTTCTTTCCATATAGCCACCTCCCCCTACCACACATACACATCCTTCTCCCCTGAATAGACATCTGTCTGCCTAACAGCCTACTGGTTCTGCTTCTACAAAAAGCAGGTATCATTCTTTGGAAGAAACTGGCCCTTCACCATTTCACTGGATCTTGTGAAAATATGAACACAGCACCTCCCCCGTTCCACCACAGTGGCAGGGTGTGTGATCCAAACAAGGCTGGAGTCTCTTAAGAAAACTGAATCTCAAGTGCACATGGAGATGAAAGTTGGCTAGGGTTTGGTTATCTAATGTTAGCACCCTAAAGAGACAACCAGAATTTCTTGCTCTCAGAGAAACCCATAGTTGCTTTTTTCTTGTCCTTTCTAAGGTCTGACCCAGCACTTCTTTCAGTTATGACCTATCCTTCCAATGAATTCCATTTTTTGTGGTTTAAGTCAGTCAGAATTTTTTCACTTTAAATTTAGTTTTTTTTTTCTGTTTGTAGCCAAAGCACTCTGATTAAACCAAACTCAGTGAACATTACCATTTTATTTACCCAGTAGTTTAGGTTAGAAACCTGAGAATAGGGCGCCTGAGTGCTCAGTTGGTTAAGCAACTGCTTTCGGTTTAGGTCATGATCCTGGAGTCCTGGGATCAAGTCCCACATCAGGTTCCCTTTCGACAGGGAGTCTGCCTCTCCCTCTGACCTCTCCCCTCTCATGCTCTCTCTCTCTCTCTCAAATAAATAAATAAAATCTTTAAAAAAAAAAAAGAAACCTGAGAATACTAGGCTGATAACACATTACTATCTTGTCAGTCACAAAGTCTGCTATTGATTCTACTAATTATATCTTTCTAATCTGTCTCTATTCTTATTGCTACTCCCTTAGTTCAGGCCCTTGTCTTGCCTTGATTGCAGCAAAGGTCTTTAAGGTCTTCTTGCTTCAGGTTTAGTCCCCTCCAGTATATTCATGTTATAGTGGATGCTTTCTGAAAACCCAAATCTGATCATGTTACTCCACTATTTAATACATTTTTGTGGTTCTCATACCATTGAAGATGAATTTGAATTCCTTAGCGTAGTGCAAAGGGCAACTTATGACTAAGGCCCTGCCCATAATTCTCCTTCTTGAATAAAAGAAAATAAAACTACTATTTTTGTGGTAACATTCGCCCACCCACCCACCACATAGTGCAAAGCAATTGGCGGGAGATATTTTCAAAATATTTCCACCAAAAGCCTTAACTCCTGGAGGGCAATTTTATTCATCTTTGTAATCACAGTGCCTACTCATAGTTAGATACATGATACTTAATTCTCTTCACTCTTTCCCATGCTGGATATTCTCCAATAATTCCCCAATGGCATTATTTCATTCTATTTCTCTGTTGCTTTGACACTTCTGTACAAGCCAAAATGTATACATTATTATGTTTTCTTCCCTTGGTTTTCCCCCAGTGAGCCCATGTCTCCCTATATTCATGCCTTATGTGACCTATCCCATAGCCTTCTCTTCCCCTTGGATCTTGACTGGTCTTGTGACTTTTTTGACCAACAGATAGATGTAAGTGTGTAAACGCTGAGGCAAGGTCATAAGAAGCTTTACATCTATTACCTGAGCAACTTGGACCCCTCCCTCTCAGAACCCAGCCACTATGCTAAGCTCAGGCCACAAGGAAAAGGCGCATGTAGCCACCCCAGTTGACAGCCCAAGCTAAGCCCCTGGCCCACAGCTAGCTAGCATTATCAACCAGTGATGTGAATGAGACATCTTGAATATCCAAGCCCAATAACATCCTTCAGTGAATCTAACTCTAGCCAAGAATTGCCCAGTCAAGCCTAGTCAGCTCACAAATGTGTGGGAGATAAAAATAGTTTTGATTTTGGGGTGGGTTTGTTACACAACAGAAGATAATTAGGACACTTTCCTCATTCTATCTTGTATCTTAAAAAAGTTCTCATAGTGGGGCGCCTGGGTGGCTCAGTGGGGTGAGCCTCTGCCTTCAGCTCAGGTCATGATCTCAGGGTCCTGGGATCAAGCCCCACATCAGGTTCTCTGCTCAAGAGGGAGCCTGCTCCCCCCCGCCCGCCTGCCTCTCTGCCTACTTGTGATCTCTCTCTCTCTCTCTCTCTCTGTCAAATAAATAAATAAAATCTTTTTTTTTAGAAGTTCTCATAGGTAAACTAGCTCATGCTGTTAATATTGAATCTTCTTTTCCTGTTAAACTATCATTCAGTCTAACAAGTTTTTCCTCCTAGTACAAGCATTCAGAGAAACTAACCTAGCTGACTCAAACAGTTCTGAGTTTCTCTAAAAGAGGAAATATATTCATTGAGATTTTATAAAATTAGGAATAGTACTGATTACAGAAGTTCAGTAATTGCAGGCTTGTGAAGAAGCATTCTGACATTCATCCTAATTAATAGTCAAGTACTTTTTTCTTTCATCTCTAAATGTCTACCCTAGAACTCTTCTGTTGGTAGCTATAGAATGCACAGACATCTTTATTCCTACTTAACAAAAGTAGACCATTGACAACTAATTCCACTTCCCTTCCAATGCTCCTCTTTCCTTTTTTTTCCCCCTTAGTGGCTAGTCACTGAATTGTCAAATGTATCTTGGTGTTTTTTTCTGACAATATATACCAATGGCAACCATGAACAAGAATCAAGTTAACTATTTTCTCAGTCTCACAACTTCTCCCTGCAAATCCTCAGCATCTTAACTAAAGATTCTTACTTCAAAGGAGAATTGCTAGATAAAAGAATCCTGAGTCCACCAACTACTATCATTTAAAGCAAAATGTTTCCTTAGGTACTTAATGTACTGAATGATGATAAGTTGGGTGAAGAAGTAATAATAATAATGGTTAACATTCATCAAGAGATTATTATATACTAAGCACTGTTCTAAGTGCTTTACATATATGAATTCATATAATTCTTGTCACAACCCTGAAAGGAAATGTGCTTTTATTTTTTTAAGATTTTATTTATTTATTTGACAGAGAGAGATCACAAGTAGGCAGAAAGAGAGGCGGAAGCAGGTTCCCCGCCGAGCAGAGAGCCCGATGCAGGACTCGATCCCAGGACCCTGAGCTCATGACCCGAGCTAAAAGCAGAGGACCAACCCACTGAGCCACCCAGGTGCCCCAGGAATGTGCTTTTATTATTCCTATTTTATACATAAGGAAAGTAAGACACAGAGAGATTAAATAACTTGCCCAAGACCACATACCTAGAGTATAGCAGAGTCTAGATTTGAACCTAGGCAATTTAGCTTTAGAATCTGCTCTCTTAAACACTATTCTATTATGTCAAGTTTTTGTTCAAAGCTTTCAGACACTCAAACTTGAAAGAATTAAATAGAGCAGATTTACCCAGTACCTATTTTTCTTCTATTTTCTCTGTGTTAGAAAATGATTATTTATTGGTCTAGATAGGGTAGAACAATTACTGGTATGAATGTTAATCCAAAAAATGAGTTAAGCAACTCTAAGGACAACACCTCAGCAATCTGTAAAAATGAAATTCTAGGGCCTGTGCCTGTTATGTACCCTTTGTCCCTCAACTTTACTCTGACCACTCTATACTTTGCTCTGTATATTTCCCAAGCTCTCTTGCCAACTTAACTTGCTCTTAGGATCTGCCAATAGGAGGCACCAGCAGGAGATCAGAAGGCTGGTGGAAGAGAGATGCTTCCTGCTTTTGGCTCTGATTGGTAGCAGTTGCTGGCAGGACCTGTAGTGCCAACAATAGTAGTTTCTAGACTTGGTTAAGGTGATTCTACTTTGGAAGATCTATACTCGATTATAATAATGTCTCTAACAGTATAATAGTAGGTACAAGCTTCACTCCAGAAATATTAGTTTCTGATCTCTATATCGCCTCTTCCTCCTTTTTTCTCCCCTTCTCCTTTGCTCTACCATTCTTTTCAAAATCTTTGTAACTAATTCTGTTTATTAAATGTCCTGTGTGAAACACCAGGATTAATGTCTCTTTATCTGGCTGGACCCTAGAACTCCAAAGAACTTACAGATGAGACTATTGGATCACTATCAATGATCTTTGAGAAAGTGACAATTACAGGAATAGCATCATAAAAATAAAAGCAGGGGTGCCTGGGTGGCTCAGTGGGTTAAAGCCTCTGCCTTCAGCTCAGGTCGTGATCCCAGGGTCCTGGGATCAAGCCCTGCATCGGGCTTTCTGTTCAACAGGGAGCCTGCTTCCCCATCTCTCTCTGCCTGACTCTCTGCCTACTTGTAATCTCTGTCAAATAAATGAATAAAATCTTTAAAAAAATTAAAAGCAGTGAAACATTGTATTTTAAGAAACACCTTTGTATTGTAAAGAATAACATATACAGAAAAATGAGCACACAGAGATATATAGCTCAATAGTTTGCCAAGAATCAGCCATGCAACCAGCACCCAGTTCATGAAACAGAACATTACCAACATCCCAGAATAATCCTGCCAATCACTAAGTCCTCTTTCTTCCACAAAGGAAACCGTTAACTTGAGTTTTATGAAAATCATGTCATCTTTCTTTATAGCTTTACCACCTAAGCATTAGTTAATTATCAGATAATGCCTACAGAGTAATAGCTTAGTTTTTTTTGAACCATTATATACATATAATCAAACAATATGTATACTTTTGTGTCTGGCCTCTTTCACTCAACAGTATTTTTGTTAGATTCATCCATTCTGATGCAAGGAACTATAATTAATACATTTTATTACTCTATGATATTCTATTGTATGAACGAACATGGCTACCAAACAAGGTCTAATCTGAGGCTGAATTAATAAAGTAGGTACCATTTAGTAAAATATCAATGAACTAGATGGCATGCTCTGAAGGATGACCAAGACAGTAAAGGTCTAGTTGTTTACACTGGCCTGGAAAAAGAGAAAGATTTGGGTGTAGAAGAAAAGGAGCCACAGCCATCTTTAAAAAAATTTTCTTAAGATTTTATTTATTTATTTGACACAGAGAGAGAGATCACAAGTAGGCAGAGAGGCAGGCAGAGAGAGAGGGGGAAGCAGGCTCCCTGCTGAGCAGAGAGTCCGAAGTGGGGCTCAATCCCAGGATCCCAAGATCATGACCTGAGCCAAAGGCAGAGGCTTAACCCACTGAGCCACTCAGGCGCCCCCCCCATCTTAAAATTTTTAAAGAGCTACCATGTGTAAGAGGAACTGAAATTATTCTCTGCACTTTCAGAGGGCAGATTTAGGACAAATAGGTAGATGGTTTAAATGTTTCAGCCATCTTATCATTATTTCTTGTCCTTATTATCCCATAAAGTTCTTGGAGATAAATAAGGACGAATTAAAATGATCTATATGCTTAGTTGCCTGAGCACAGGTTTTTTTCTTTTAAATATTTTATTTATTTTTTGACAGAGAGAGACAGCACAGAGTGAATACAAGAAGGGGGAGTGGCAGAGGGAGAAGCAGGCTTCTTGCTGAGCAGGGAGCCCAATGTGGGGCTTGATCCCAGGACCCTGGAATCATGACCTGAGCCAAAGGCAGATGCTTAATGAGCCACCCAGGTTCAGAGCACAGGGTTTTTAAATTCATTAAAATAGTTATAGAAATAGTCTTCATCTCAGCATTTTGTGCAAGCTTTCTGTTGAGACTTTTCAGAGGGAGCAAGCAGAGGCAATCAATAGAAAAGATAGGCTAGTAGTAGATACTGGCCATACCAATTATGAGAACTAAATGATGTGAAGACTTCTAAATTAGAAAATTGCCATTTCAGTTTTATACTAATCTTTTTTTTCCAGTTTTGCGCTAATCTTAAAAATCAATTTCTATGCTAGGTAATGTTGGGAGCTTTCTAACAAAAAGGTGATTTCAAATATGTAAAGTTAGATGAAAGCCAGAAGAAATTTCTTAGAGCTTCTGTGTGTACATATTTGTCTAATGTTACCTGCCTTACAGAGTTCTAAAGTTCAAACAAGATACGGCAAATATAAGTACTTCATAAGCTCCAAGGTACATTAAACTAGAAGACAGTCCTTAAAAAACAAGGTTCCAAAGAACTCTCAAAAGAATCAGCCTAAATTTCCGAACCAGGACTTAGTCTGAATGATTTTTTTCAGAAATGGGACTCCTAAAAAATTACTGATAAGATTCTTTTTTTAAAGATTTTATTTATTTATTTGTCAGCAAGAGAGAGAGAGAGCACAAGCAGGCACAGTGGCAGGCAGAGAAGCAGACTCTCCGCTGAGCAAGGAGCCCAATGTGGGACTCGATTCCAGGACTCTGGGATCATGACCTGAGCCAAAGGCAGCGACTTAACCAACTGAGCCACCTAGGTGTCCCTCCTGATGAGATTCTTAAACAGAATTAAAGACATAGTAAAAATTAACCTCTAGAGAAGGAGTTAATTTGTGAATAATGAATAAATGCAAAAGTCTATATATCATTAGACTTTGGAAACTCATGTCGAAATTCTGCTAAGAAAAAGCCTCCTCTAGTCTACCACCTCCTTAAATACAGTACCACAAGTTTTTCTTTTATAAACTGGCCAAGGTACTAACAGGTTGCTTAAGTGGCTATTAAGTTGCTTAAGTGGCAGAGATAACTAATAACCAAAGTGGTTTTTGCTAAAATTTATTCCCCTAATCTAAGTGTATTAAAGAAAGAAGTGTGGAATCTGATGTTATTAGCATTTAGTAGGATGAAAAATCTTTCTCAAAGCCTTCAAATTCTATCTGGAGAATTTCAGCCATTTGTAATAAATACAATGATCTCAACTATACCTCTCTCTATTTTTTCCCTCAATTTACTATTAACCATAGTATGATGCCTCAAGCTACTTCTGTGTATACTGGGTAGAGGAAATGGAGATAGAGAAAGAATACAGAATTTAAGAAAAATCATGTCTAACAAAAAAAACAAGTAAATGTGGTTTGGTGTTTTTTATTCTGTTTTCTTGAGATTAGCAAAAATGATAAGACAACATAAAAATAAAAGAATGCCTTTTAAAAGTTACAGAAGACAGAAAATTTCAAAGTATCGCTGAAGCTTTTAAAAAATCTAAATAAATGGATTGGTATACTATGTTCATGAGTTAGAAAACTCATTATTTTAATATGTTAATTTTACTCAGTTTGATATACAGATTCAGTACAATCACCCATGGATAAGAGAGCCTATGTGTAAGTCGAAGAGTCCAATGGAGAAGTTCCAGCATACTGTTTAAACAAGAAAAAAAAATCCAAGATAGAACGCAGTTGAGGGAGTAAGATGAGCAATAGGACTTTACCTGCATCATCCCTCTCTAAAGGCAGCACAGGTTAAAGCTTGTGATTTCTCCCACAAGGAAAAACGAGAGCATGTAAATGAGTACTGAGCTTCCCCAGCTGTGCAGAATACTGCTAAAGAGGCCCATTTCTGGGATGCCTTGGTGGCTCAGTCAGTTAAGCAGTTGCCCCAGAGTCCTGGGATCGAGCCCCGCATGGGGCTCCCTGTTTGCTGGAGTCTGTTTCTCCCTCTGTCTTTCTGCATGCTGCTCTGCCTACTTGTGCTCTCTCTATCTCTTTGTCAAACAAATAAATAAAATCTTAAAAAAAAAAGAGGCCCATATCTCTCTTCCCCCATCCAGCGTCCCGAGCCAAATTATACAACTTGATGTCTGTAAGTAGCTGGGAGAACAGCAGCCAGGGCTAAAAACAGAACATATCAAAGCGACTTGAATCCTAATAACTATGTCCTCAAATTGCTAAGGACCACTCTCACCTGCAGATCACCCCAAATGGCAAATAGGCATCCCCATAATTCCATGTATGCCACCTACATCTCTCCTTAACCCCTTAGCCAGCTCCCTGTGCAAATTCCTGAGGACAATGAGGTCAAGATTTTGCAGACAGCTAGTGAGCACATGCAGAAAGCTCGCCCAAATCACAGAAAGACAATTCAACAAAATCAGGAAGATAACACACACACAAAATGTGAAGTTTAACAAAGAGATAGAAATCATAGAAAAGAACCAAATAAAAATTCAGGAACTGAAAAATACAATGAATGAAATGAAAGCTGCAAAAGAGAATATTAACAGTAGATTGGATCAAACAGAAGACTCTGTGATGTTGAAGAAAGGACCTTTGAAATTATCCAGTCACATGAGAAAAAAGAAGAAAAGAATGAAAAAATCCTATTTCAACTGTAGGATATCATCAAAAGAAACAATCTATGAATTACTGGAGTCCTAGAGGGAAAAGAAAGGGAGAAGGGGGCATAAAGTTTATTTAACGATCTGGGTAGACATTTGGCTATCCAAGTTCATGAAGTACATAGGTCCTCAAACAAATTCAACTCAAAATGATCTTCTCCAAGACACATTATAATAAAACTGTCAAAAATCAAAGAGAGAATCTTAAAAGAAGCAACAGAAAAGAATCTTGTCACTTATTAGGAAACCCCCATAACTCATTCAATGGATTTTTCAGCAGAGATCTTACAGGTCAGGAGAAAGTAGGATGATATATTCAAAGTGCTGGGGTGAGGGGGGAAACCCTGCCAACTAAGAATACTTTATCTGTCAATTATCCTGTAGAAATTAAGCATAGATAAGGATTTTCCCAAACAAAAACTGAGGGAATTCATCATCACTAGATCTGCATTATGGGCCCTTAACTCTATGGTCAACTAATCTTTGACAAATCAGGAAAAATATCCAATACAAAAAAGACACTCTCTTCAATAAATGGTGCTGGGAAAATTGGACAGCTATATACAGAATGAAGCTCGACCATTCTCTTACACCATACCCAAAGATAAACTCTAAATGGATGAAAGACCTCAGTATGAGACAGGAATCCATCAAAATCCTAGGGAGAACATAGTAATCTCTTTGACATCAGCCACAGCAACTTCTTTCAAGACAGGTTTCCAAAGGCAAGAGAAACAAAAGTGAAAATGAACTTTTGGGACTTCGTCAAGATAAAAAACTTCTGCACAGCAAAGTAAACAGTCAACAAAACAAAGAGGCAACCCACGAAATGGGAGACGATATTTGCAAGTAACCCTACAGATAAAGGGCTGATATTCAAGATCTATAAAGAACTCCTCAAACTCAGCACAAACAAAACAGATAAACACGTCAAAAAAGTGGGCAGAAGACATGAACAGACACTTCTCCACAGAAGACATACAAAAGGCTAACAGGCACATGAAAAAGTATTCATCATCATTAGCCATTAGGGAAATTCAAACCAAAACCACATTGAGATACTACCTTATACCAGTTAAAATGGCAACAACTGATAAGGCAAGAAACAATAAATGTTGGAGGGGTTGCAGAGAAAGGGGAACCCTCTTAACACTGTTGGTGAGAATGCAAGTTGGTATAGCCACTCTGGAAAACAGTGTGGAGTTTCCTAAAAAAGTTAAAAATAGAGCTACCCTATGACCCAGCAATTGCATTACTGGGTATTTACCCCAAAGACACTCCAATGTTCATAGCAGCAATGTCTCCAATAGTCAACCTGTGGAAGGAGTCTAGATGTCCTTCAACAGATAGATAAAGAAGTTGTGGTCCATATATACAATGGAATATTATTCAGGCATCAGAAAGATGAATACCCAACTTTTGCATCAACATGGATGGAACTGGCAAAGACTAGGCTAAGTGATATAAGTCGAGCAGAGAAAGTCAATTATCATATGGTTTCACTTACTTGTGGAACATTAGGAATAGCATGGAGGACATTAGGAGAAGGAAGGAAATAATGAAGGGGGAGGTGAATTGGAGTGGGATATGAACCATGAGAGACTATGGACTCTAGGAAATAAACTGAGGGTTTTAGAGGGGAGGGGAGTGGGGGGATGGGTTAGCCTGGTGATGGGTATTAAGGAGGACATGTATTGCATGGAGCACTGGGCATTATACACAATGAATCATGGAACACTACATCAAAAACTAATGATGTACTGTATGGTGACTAACATAACAATAAAAAAACATTAGAAATGTTGAATGGGGGTGCCTGGGTATCTCAGTTGGTTAAGCATCTGCCTTCAGCTCAGGTCATGATCCCAGGGTCCTAGGATCCAGCCCTGTGTCAGGCTCCCTGCCCAGTGGGGAGTCTGCTTTTCCCTCTGTCTCTGCCCCTGACCCCCTCCTTGTGCACACACACTCTCTCAAATAAATAAATAAAATCTTCAAAAAAATGTTGAATGGAGATCTTCAAGTTGAAATTAAAAAATACTAAAAAGTAACATGAAAACATATGAAAATATAAAATACTCTGGTATAGGCAAGCATATAGTCATATTCAGAATACTCTAATATTGTAATATGATGGTGTGTTAACAACTTAACTCTAGCAAAAAGGTTAAAGGTCAAAAGTATTAAAATAACCTTAGCTATAATAGTTTTTTAATAAATACACAATATAGAAAGGGGTAAAGTGTGACATCAAAAACAAACATATGGGAAGGTTTTTTGCAGAAACACTAATTCAAAAAGATAACTGCAACCCCCATGTGCATAGCAGCATTATTTACAATAGCTAAGACATTGGATAAGACTTAGGAGACAACCTAAGTGTTCACCAATGGATGAATGGAAAAATAAGTTGTGAGATATATATCTATATCTATATCTATCTA
This sequence comes from Meles meles, assembly GCF_922984935.1. Classification (NCBI taxonomy): domain Eukaryota; kingdom Metazoa; phylum Chordata; class Mammalia; order Carnivora; family Mustelidae; genus Meles; species Meles meles. Next base: position 83,416,507 of record NC_060087.1, on the reverse strand, counting down.
TATAGATAGATCTAGATCTATATATCTAGATCTGGATAGATCTATAGATCTATATCTATATTGATATATATATATATTGATATATATTGATATAGATATAGATCTATATCTAGATCTAGATCTAGATATTGATATATCTATAGATATATATAGATATATATCTGGTTTGTTTCCCTCTCTGGTTTCACCTTGTTTCATTTTCTATATCTATAGATATAATGCCAATATTTCACAAACTCTTCCAAAATATAGGGGACAACATGTCTTAACTTATTCTATGAGGCCAGTATTACCACAATATCAAAACCAGACAAAGATATCACCAGAAAATTACAAACCAATAGCACTCATGAATATAGATGTTGTAAATCCTCAATAAAATACTATCAAGTTGAATCCAGCCACATAAATAGGTATTGTATTCCATGGCCAGACAAGATTTGCCCCTAGGAATGTAATGCTGACAAACATACAAATATAAACAATGTAATTCATGGTATTAATAGAATAAAGAACAAAACCCAAACCATATGATCATCTCAAAATAGAAACAGAGAAACCATTTGACAAAATTCAACACCCTTTTATCTAATAAAAGAACTCAGCAAAAAAGAGCTACCTTATGACCCAGCAATTGCACTACTGGATATTTACCCCAAAGATACAAATGTAGTGATCTGAAGGGGCACATGCACCCCAATGTTTATAGCAGCAATGTCCACAATAGCCAAAGTCTAGATGTCCAGCAACAGATGAATGGATAAAGAAGATGTGAGGGGCGCCTGGGTGGCTCAGCAGGTTAAAGCCTCTGCCTTCAGCTCAGGTCATGATCCCAGGGTCCTGGGATCGAGCCCCGCATCGGGCTCTCTGCTTGGCTGGGAGCCTGCTTCCTCCTCTCTCTCTCTCTCTGCCTGCCTCTCTGCCTACTTGTAATCTCTGTCTGTCAAATAAATAAATCTTAAAAAAAAAAAAAAAGAAGATGTGAGATATATATAGATAGATAGATAGATAGATATAGATATAGATGAATATTATGCAGCCATCAAAAAATCTTTCCATTTGCAACGATGTGGATGGAACTAGAGGGTATTATGCTAAGCAAAATAAGTCAATCAGAGAAAGACAGTTATCCTATGATCTCACTGATATGAGGAATCTGAGAAACAAGACAGAGGATCATAGGGGAAGGGAGGGGAAAATGAAACAAGGTGAAACCAGAGAGAGAAACAAACCAGAAGAGACTCTTAATCTCAGGAAACAAACTGAGGGTTGCTGGAGTGGAGGGGGGTGGGAAGGATGTAGTGGCTGGGTGATGGACATTGGGGAGGTATGTGCTATGGGGAGTACTGTGAATTGTGTAAGACTGATGAATCACAGATCTGTACCTCTGAAACAAATTATACATTATATGTTAATAAAAAAAGAATTACCTGGGGCAGGTAATTATAAATTATTTTTATAAATTATAAAAATAAAATGCCAGAAATTCCAGTTAAGTAGGTTTGGGATCTGACCCCAGAGTCTGTATTTTATCCACAACCCCAGGGAGCTCTGATGGAGTATGCTGAAGTCTTCCATTGTTCTTTGTAAAGCTTTTCCTGGATGACTCGAGTTTGCTCATATTTCAGGAACAATAAACTGTCCCATAAATTTAAAAAATGTGTGCATTGTGGGGTACCTGGGTGGCACAGTTAAGGAGTTAAGTGGCTAACTCCTTGGTTTTGGATCAGGTCATAATCTCAGGGTCCTGGAATCAAGCCCCACATCCAGCTCTGTGCTGAGTGTGGAGTCTACTTGAGATTCTCTCCTTCCTCTCTCCTTTCTCTCTCCTTTCACCTCTGTCCCTGTCTATACCCCTCTCCCCCATCTCCCACTCATGCTGTCTCTCTCTCTCTCAAATAAATAAAATCTTTTAAAACTGTGTGCATTGAAGGGCACTATCAAGAAAGTGTCAAGACAGGGTGCCTGGGTGGCTCAATCATTGGGTGTCTGCCTTTGGCTCAGGTCATGGTCCCAGGAATTGAGCTCCTCATTGAGCTCCTCATCAAGCCCCACATCAGGCTCCCTTCTCAGCAGGGAATCTGCTACTCCCTCTCCCACTCCCTTTGTTTGGATTCCCTCTCTCACTGCCTCTCTCTCTCTCTGTCAAATAAAAAGAGAGTGTAAAGGCAACCAACTATTTTCAAATCATATATTTGATAAGCATCTTGTATTCAGAATATTTAAAGAAGACTTAACAACTCTACAACAAAAAGACTAACAACACAATTTTTAAAAATAGGCAAAGGACTCAAATGGGCATTTCTCTGAAAGACATGTAATGGCCAACAAGACACAAAAAGATGCTCAACATCATTAGTCATTAGGTAAATGAAAATCAAAGCCACAATGAGATAACACCTCACACTCACTAGCATGGTTATAATTTTTTTAAATGAAAAATAACAAGTGTTAGTGAGGAAGTAGAAAAAGTGAAACCCTCACACACTGCTGATGGGAATATAAAATGGTGTAGATACTTTGGGAAACAGTTTGGCAGTTCCTCAATAAGTTAAATGTAGAATTACCATATGACCCTGTCATTCTCTTCCTAGGTACATACCCAAAAAGAACTGAAACACATATGTTCAAATAAAAATTTGAATGTTCACAGACACATTATTTGCAATAGCCAAAGATGAAAACAACCGGAATGTCCTTCAAATGATAAATGGATAATAAAATGCAGTATATCCATACAATGGAATATTGTTCAGCCATAAAAAGGAATGAAGTACTAATACATGTTGCATAATGTTAAGTAAAAGAAACCAGACATAAACAGCCATATATTGTATGATTCCATTTATATGAAATATCCAGCATAGGCAAATACATAGAAAGAGACAGACTGGTGGTTCCCTGGAGCTGGAAGGAAAAGGGAGAATGAGGAGAAGTCATTTAATGGGTACATTCTGGGGACAGTGATGAAAAGGTTCTGAAACTAGATATTGGTGATGGTTAACATTGTAAATGTATATAATGCTACTGAATTGTACACTTCAAAATGATTACAATTATAAATATTGTGTGTATTTTACCAGGATAAGAAAAAGTAGTAAAATGTAAAACAAAGATTATCATACCAAAACTAGCCTTAAAAAGTGCTTAAAGAAATATAATAGTATAAAAATACAAAATATAAAATATTTAAGAAGTCAAAGTTAAAACTACTGGTGATACAGTAAGAAAATGTTACAAAAACATTTAATGCTCGTTAAGGTCAAGGAAAAATCTAAGATCTAGGTTAAAAAGAGCTAATGTAATTATTAGCCAATATGTCTACTCTCATGTAAATGGTTGTTAGGGGTGGAGTTATTCAAGTGTAGATCCAAGCAAGATTTAATTATTGTCTGACCCTTCAGAACCTAAGTCATGGGCCAAGAATCCTCAAGTTCTTGCCTTCAACTCCGTTCACTTCCAAATATAAGAGAAATGGCTCGTTGAAATTGGGAAAAGCAGAAAACCATAACCATCCTCTAGTTCCCCATTCAGCTCAATATACTCATTTTCCCTACTCAAGCTTTTTCTGCACTTGTAGAGGCTAAGTTGCAAAGGTCGAACTCTTACTTCCTTGTAGTGTGATAAACGTCCAGCAGGGAGAGATGGTAAATTATCCTAGATTCTGCAACAATAACATGGAATCCTAAACATGACTAAGATCTTTTACACAGAGCATATGAGGAACTAAGGTTTTGAAGTAACTAATTTTTATCATTCTCACCTGAAATTAAATAAATTAATGTATATATTTTTAAGAATGATCTTTCTGTTTAAAAGATCATTTACTATTCTGTTTAAAAGATCATTTACTATCCTCACTCAGGATAGAGGAAATTAACCAAACTGTTTTTTAGAAATCTAGCTGTGTCCTATTTGTTTAAATATAGCCATTATAGCTATATTATATATTTTATTCTTGATAGAAAAATATGCCAGTGCCTCTATAATTCATCAAAAGCTTTTTAAAAAAAGATTATGTATTTACTTGAGAGAGAGAGAGAGAGAGAGAGAAAATGAGTGGGAGGGAGAGGAATAGGGAGCAGCAGACTCCACGCTAAGCAGGGAGCCCGATGTGGGTCTCCATCCCAGGACCCTGAGATCATGACCTGAGCTGATGAAAGCCACTCAACTGACTGAGCCACCCAGGTGCCCTGATCAAAAACTTTTTAAAGACAAATAATACTACAATGATTTTTGCCCACATATGATCTCATAACCTACTTCTATTTATTTATCTGTGTTTTATTTTTTTTTCCCTTTTTATTTATTTTTTCAGCATAACAGTATTCATTCTTTTTGCACAACACCCAGTGCTCCATGCAAAACGTGCCCTCCCCATCACCCACCACCTGTTCCCCCAACCTCCCACCCCTGACCCTTCAAAACCCTCAGGTTGTTTTTCAGAGTCCATAGTCTCTTATGGTTCGCCTCCCCTCCCCAATGTCCATAGCCCACTCCCCCTCTCCCAATCCTTAAGATTTTATTTACTTGACAGAGAGAGACAGAGAATACAACCAGGGGGAAGGGCAGAGAGAGAAGCAGGTTCCCCATGGAGCAGGGAGCCCGAAGTGGGACTCAATCCCAGGACCCTGAGATCATGACCTGAACTGAAGGCAGATGCTTAACGACTGAACCACCCAGAAACCCCATCTATCTGTATTTTAGAAAATTATTTCAGCATTATCTGTTTTCATTGTTGACCATTTTAAAATGTCTCAAATATGTAAATCTGATATTTATCCCTCAAGATTTTTAAAAAATACTTGATAGTTGCATAATTCTCACATATAACTCTGCTTGTATATTCTTTTTTTTAAAGATTTTATTTATTTATTTGACAGAGAGCGATCACAAGTAGGCAGAGAAGCAGGCAGAGAGAGAGAGAGGGAAGCAGGCTCCCCACTGAGCAGAGAGCCCGATGCAGGGCTCGATCCCAGGACCCTGGGATCATGACCTGAGCCGAAGGCAGAGGCTTTAACCCACTGAGCCACCCAGGGGCCCCTGCTTGTATATTCTTAATTTCCTAGACTGGAAGAGGACAAGGTACCAGATAGAAGAGAAGCAAATAATTTTATGACTATAATTTTTCTAAATTTGTTATTATACAGTTAGGGTAATCATTATGCAAACATGGTATATTAATAAGATTACTCATCTCATCCTTTTCCAAAACAGATTTGAAACATCCTTACACATTTTTTCAAAACAACTTTGGTGGTATAACTTAGTAAGATAAAATTCATCCATTTAAAATTACATAAAATTAAGTGGTTTTTACTGTATTCACAGAGTTAAGAACACACTTCCATCATCTTAAAAAGAAACGTCATGGGGCGCCTGGGTGGCTCAGTGGTTTAAGCTGCTGCCTTCAGCTCAGGTCATGATCTCAGGGTCCTGGGATCGAGTCCCACATCGGGCTCTCTGCTCAGCAGGGAGCCTGCTTCCCTCTCACTCTCTCTGCCTCTCTGCCTACTTGTGATCTCTCTCTGTCAAATGGATAAATAAAATCTTAAAAAAAAAAAAGAAAGAAACGTCATAAACCATTAGCAGCCACTCCCTGTCTTAGTCAATTGGGACTGCTAGAAAAAAATACCACAGACCGGGTTACAGATAAACAGCAACAACAGAAATTTATTTCTCACAATTCTGGAAGCTGGGAAGACCAAAATTAAGTTGCTGGCAGATTCAGTGACTGGTAAGGGTCCACTTCCTGCTGTTCATAGACAGCCATCTTCTTGCTATAACCTTAGTGGATGAAAATAGCAAGGGAGTCCTCTGGGGACTCTTTATAAGGGCACTTATCCCACTCATAAGGGCACCACCCTCATGACCTAATCACCTCCTAAAAGCCCCACCTCCAAATATCACATTGGAGATTAGGTTTCAGCATATGAACTTGGGAGGTGGGGGGGGACACATATGTTCAATGTATAGTATTCCCCATTAACTGCTTCCCTTTCCCCATCAGCCCTATAGACAACCATTTTACTTTGTCTTTACAGATTTGCCTATTGTTGACATTGCCATATACATAGAACCATACAATATATGCTCTTTTGTTTCACTTCACATAAGTTTTTGAGGTTTTTCCATACTATAGTATGTATCACTTCTTCAATTTCTCCCCCCTTTTTTTGGCCAAATACTATTCCATTATATGGAAAGTGTATTTTATTTATTCATTCATCAATTGGACATTTGGATTGATTCCTCTGTTTGGCTATTATAAATAATGCTATTTGAGAGCATTATGCATATGAACATTTGTGCACAAATTTTTGTTTGGACATACTTACATTTCCTTTGGGTATATACTCAGAAGTGTAATTAGTCATATAGTATCTCCGTTTAAAATTTTGAGGAACTGTCAAGTTGTATTTCAAAGTGGCTACACCATTTATAGCCCAGTCAGCAATGTATGAGTTTCAATTTCTGCACATCCACACTTGTTTTTATTATAGCCATCCTAATGGTTGTAAAGTTGCATCTCATTGTGGTTTTGATTTGGATTTACCTAATGACTAATGATGTTGAGCATATTTTTTTGTTATTATCCATTTCCTGATTTTCTGGGGAGAAATATCTATCTGGAAATTTTGTCCAGTTTTTAATTGGGTTGTCTTTTTATTACTGAATTGTAAGAGTTCCATATATATTCTAGATACAAGACACTTCTCAGATATATGATTCACAAATATTTCCTTCCATTCTGAGCATTTTCTTTTTTTTAAATAAAGGTTTTATTTATTTATTTGACAGAAAGAGAGATCACAAGTAAGCAGAGAGGCAGGCAGAAGGGGAGGGGGAAGCAGGCTCCCCGCTGAGCGGGGAGCCCAATGTGGGGCTGGATCCTAGGACCCTGAGATCACGATCCAAGCCAGTGAAGGCAGAGGCTTAACCTACTGAGCCACCCAGGCGCCCCAATTCTGTGCATTTTCTGTTTACTTTCTTGGTGGTCTCATTTAAAGAACAAAGTTTCTGATTTTGATGAAGTTCATGAATTTTTCTTTATTGTTTGTGCTTTTTTTAAATCATAGCTACAAAATCATTAACCAAGGTCATGAAGATTTACAGTTTTTGTCTGTTTTACATTTTTTTAAAGATTTTATTTACTTATTTTATTTATGTGACAGAGAGAGAGAGATCACAAGTAGGCACAGAGTCAGGCAGAGGGGGAGGGGGAAGCAGACCCCCATACACTTCTATTTTTTAATTTTTGTATGCATGCACACATGAGAGAGAGAGAGCAAGTGAGCGTACAAGCAGGGGGAGGGGCAGAAGTAGACTCTTCACTGAGCAGTGAGCCTGATGCAGGACTTGATCTCAGGACCCTGAGATCATGACCTGTGCCAAAGGCAGATGCTTAACCAACTGAGACATCCAGGCACCCTAGTTTTACAGGTTTAGATATTAAATTTTAGTTTTTGATCCATTTGAATTAACTTTTGTCCGTGATGTGATATAGGGGTCCAACCAGATTCCTTCACATGGGGATATCCAATTCTCTGGTACCACTTCCTGAGACTATTCTTTTCCCATTAACTGTCTTGGCATTCTTGTTGGAAATCAAACTGACCTTACATGAGTGGGTTTACTTCTGGACTCTGAATTCTATTCCATCAATCTACGTGTATCCTTATGCTAGTACAACCGTCTTGATTAGTGTAGCCTTGTAGCAAAGTCTGAAATAGAGAAATATAAGGTCTCCAACTTTGTTCTTTTTCAGTATTATTTTGTTCATGGCCTATTTCCATTTGATTTTCAGAACCAGCTTATGAATTTCTGCAAAAATGCCAGCTTGGGTTTTTTTTTTTTTTTCGTAGTTATTAGATTTTAATACTATTTGTTATATACTTGACTAGATCCTGGTTTCTTTTTTTCCCCATTTTATTTTTTTCAGCGTAACAGTATTCATTGTTTTTGCACAACACCCAGTGCTCCATGCAAAACGTGCCCTCCCTATTACCCACCACCTGTTCCCCCAAGCTCCCACCCCTGACCCTTCAAACCCTCAGGTTGTTTTTCAGAGTCCATAGTCTGATATGAGGACATGGAGAAGCAACATGGGGGGTTAGGGGGATAGGAGAAGAATAAATGAAACAAGATGGGATTGGGAGGGAGACAAACCATAAATGACTCTTAATCTCACAAAACAAACTGGGGGTTGCTGGGGGGAGGTGGGATTGGGAGGGGGGGGGCTATGGACATTGGGGAGGGGAGGCGAACCAGGTTGGGTTTTGATAGGGCTTGCACTGAAACTGTAGATCAGTTTGGGGAGTACTGTTATCTTAAATATTAAGTCTACTGATCTATGAACATGGGATGTCTTTGCATTTATTAGATGTATTTTTAAACAGTTTTAAGATTTTGAGAGAGAGAGAGAGAGAGCAAGAGAGCACATAAGCAGCAGGGACCCGCAAAGGGAGGGAGAAGAGGACTCACTGCTAAGCAGGGAGCCCAATGTGGGACTCGATCCCAGGACCCTGGGATCATGACCTGAGCCAAAGGCAGACACTTAACCAACTGAGCTTAAACAGTTTTGATTACATTGATGTTAACCAACCTTGCATGACTGAGATAGATCCCAGTTGGGCATGGAGTATAATCCTTTTCATGTGGCTGGGTCTAATTTGCTGTATTCCCTTGAGTTTATTGAATACATAGATTGTTTTAATCAAATTTGACACATTATCAGCCATTATTTATTCTAATATTTTTTTTGTCCCTTTGTTTCTTTGTCTGGTATACCCATTATGACTGTGTTTGTGTGCTTAATGGTGCACCACTTTCTCTAAGGTTCTGTTCATTTTTCTTCACTCTTTTCAAGTCCAGAATTTTCATTTGGGGTGTGTGTGTATGCATTCTATGCTTTACTCATAGTTTCTTTTTTCATGTCACATAGTCTTTTTTATTATTTAAACATGGCTGAAGTTCTTTAGATGTATTTATAATAGCTGCTTTGAAGTCCTTGTCCACCAAGTTCAGCATCTGATGCCCTCAAAGGAAATTTCTTTCTTTCCTGTGTATGGGTCACATGTTCCTGTTTCTTTGCCTCTTATAACTGAACAGTTCAGATACTATATTGTAGCAACTCTGGATACTGACTGTCTCTACTCCGGGGTTTATTGCTGTTGTTTAGTAACTTGGCTATAATAATTCTGTGAAGTCTGCTTCTCCACAGTATGCAGCCTTTACTTTTCCTGTTTGGATTTTCTCTTGCTTTTAACTTTAAGCCTGGCATCCTAAGGATCATCTGTGGGTCATTACAGTTTAGCCATTAGTCACTGATTGATCCGAGTTGTACTGAAGCCCCTGAGCCAGGAAGGTTTTCATTTTTTGCTGTATGATCTGTGTGGCTTGGAGACTACTTTCACATTACAGGGAGTTTGCAAGTTTATTGCACATTTAGCCAAGGGCTAATAGCAAAGCAGTTTCCTCTTCAGGTGCTCCTAAGAGTGTGGCCTTAGGTAAGAGCAGATTATTCTACACCATCTGGAGTCCTTTGCTGTCTCTTTCTGATCTGCCTCTATTGGTATCATACTATGCTTCTGGCCCCTAGTAGCTGTTAGCTGATTTTTATTTTGAACAATTCCTTTAAGGCATGAATTGCTCCACTATCCAAAAAAAGTCAGGCTCCTCAGGCCAGGGCCAGCATGTTGCCAGTCTTTGAGGTTTTCTCTGACCCCACCCTCACAGAAGCTCTGTATTACAGAACAGTATCTGGGGCTGACAGGAGCTGCTGATTGGCTTCTAAGCCTCCTAGAATACCTCTCCTGAAACAGAGTTGGGTGAGGGAATGGAAGTTGCCTCTACTTCAGATATTATAGCCTACCACTATTTTTACTGAATTCTGTAGATTTTGAATAAATGGTCCTTATTTTGTTATAAATCCTTTTATTATTCTCCAGAAACTTTGAATGATTAGTCTTTCTAATTTTGGCCAATGAGATAGTGCTCTGGGGAGTTCCACAGAACCCTTCACATTGCCATCCACAAAACCTCCCCATTTTAATTTTCAACTGACTGCAGAAACTGGTGATCACATTTGCGAATTTAACCTACCTACAAAGTTGATTGTAAATAGAAAAGTGATTCATTTCTAATTTTTTAAAGCTAAAAGTACTATCTAATTTTAAAAATTGTATACTATCTTCTCTCATTACCTCAGGTAACAGAAAATTGTCTACAAATAGATACAAGGAGAAAGTAAAACATAAAAATTGCAGTCTTGTTCAATTTCATGTGATATTAAGTGTTATTGTATCCAGAGCTGGAATACTCATAAATAACCAGGATGTCAAATTTTTTAATAAATGCTTATTCATATGTTCAGCACTTTTTCCAGAAAGGCTCAGGCAACTCTGTTCAATCAGAAGTAAAGTACAGAAAAATGTGTATTACTTCAGTGAGCTACTACCTTCTGGGACAGTCTTCAATTACATTCTATTATTCTTTGAATTGATATACTTCAAAGGTAGGAAAAACTTTTCTATCTTTTTCCCCTTTATGGCTTTTCAATGAAATTTCACAGATTTTCTATCATTTTATATGCCAAATCTTTGAAATACAGACATTAGAATCTAAATTTTACCAAAAAGGGAATCAAGAGGCAAAGTACTTAAGTGACTTCCAAGGTCACACAATTCATTAATGATAAACCTAGAACTAGAAGCAATGAAAGGACTCCTTAACATCCAGCCTTCAGCTCTATGCACCAAATCGAGTTAGATAAGCTAATATTCCTCCTCAAAAATTGAAAAAAACTTGCTTTCCTGTTATATACTTAAAAGTGAACTTTAATTCACAGGTACTTACTATGCTCTTTGGGAAGACATCTTTTCTGAGTATTATAAAAATAAAACATTGATGATTCAGGTCTACAATATATTCTGTTAAACATTGTTGGCCATTGTCTTAGATCAGGCAGCTATAATAAAATACCATAGACTGAGTGACTCAAAAAGCAAATTTACTTCTCACAATTCCGGAGGCTGGAAGTCCAAAGATCGGGGTGCCAACATGGACAGGTTCTGGTGAGAGCCCTATTTCTAGTTTGTACTTAGTTACCTTTTTGCAGTATTCTCACATGGTGGGAGAGAAAGATCAGTATCTCTCTTGTCTCTTCCTATAAAGGTACTAATCCCATTGATGAGGGCTCCACCCTCATGACCTAATTACCTCCCAAAGGTCCCACCTCCAAATACTATCACATTAGGGGTCAGGGCTTCAAAGTCTGAATTTGGGAAAAATAAACACTCAGTCCATAGTAGCCATCTTTATAAAAATAGAATGTTTTTACATGACAAAAATATAGTCTTTCTACATTAAAAAATAAATGAAATAAAGTTGTATCAATTGAAAAGAAATTTTTAAAATATCAATTTTATTTTTTAAAGATTTATTTATGTGAGAGAGAGGTGCAAGTGGGGAGAGGAGTGCAGGGGGGAAAAGAAGGAACACAGAGCAGAGCGAGGGAGAAGGAGAGAAGCAGACTCCCCACTAAGCAGGGTGCCCAAGGCAGGGCTCAATCTCACAACCCTGAGATCATGACCTGAGCCAAAATCAAGAGTCAGATGCTCAACTGACTGAGCCACCCACGTGCCCCAATATAATACCAATTTTAGAGAATATTTTTTTCTTATTTCTAGTAAACCATTGTGTGATATAAAATGTATCTGATGTAAAGAATGTCTGCAAATTTTATGTGAGACACCAAAGACTTATCTATTTTTCTTTCTACATTATCCTTAAGATCAAGAGGAAGAAGTTATAATAAAAAGAAAAATAAAATATTAGAAATTTTTTTTAAGATTTTATTTATTTGAGAGGGGGAGAGTACAGAGGAGAGTAAGAAGCAGACTCCCCGTTGAGCTGAGAGCCCAACTGGGGCTAGATCCCAGGATCCTGACTGAGATCACAACCCAGGCCAAAGGGAGTTGCTTAACAGACTGAGTCACCCAGGTGCCCCAAAAATGTTAGAAATCTAACAGCAACATAGTATTGAACATTATTAAGTCAATATTTATAACATCAACAATTTTATAGAAATACTAGGTAAAGAAAGAATTCTTTCTATAATTGGGATAATAAATCAAATTTTCTTTTTCTTTTCTAGGCAACATTTGCTCTAAAGCAAAATAGCTTTTCTTATTTAAATCTTTTTTTCCTTTGCCACGAACAGCCTTCAAAAATGAGTTTTTAAATAACTAGATTTGGCTTATTTGCACATCTAATCTTAAGTGGGTCAAAAACTGGATCAAGAGAAGAATATGAACAGAAAAGAACCCAGGAAATGATTACTGAACAAAAAGACAAACATAAAGGAAAAACATTTTCTCCCTGGAACAAAAACTTAGGTTTAGAAATTTCTTCCATGACTGGAAGATTGTTGGGGATTAAATTTCATGAAAAATAATCAAATCCTTCTCACAAATGAAAGTTCCACTTGATCTTAACGACCAAAATATTGTGTTCTGAATAACAATATGGAAAGTTATTTGGATTGCAAACTTAAAAACGAAAGAGAACTCTCTAAGTGAGAAAGGTTATCTATTGGGGACACTATCACATTTACTTCAAAGCAGCTAAAAGTTTTTTACCTAGGTATATAGGCAACATTCCACACCAATAAATACTTCCTCTCTTGTTCAAAACACTTTTTTCACTTGGCTTCCAGCACAACCAGTCTTCTCACTTTCTTCTAGCCACTGGTGGGTCTTTCTCAGTCTTTTGTAGGTTCCTCCTTTTTTCTTCTACTTCCTAATGTTGGCTTACACAACAGGACTCAGTTCATTGCTGTCTTTATCTTCTTTTTTCTAGCTGCACTAAGTGATCTAAGATGTCATGGCTATTCACTAATGATGCCCAAATTAATTTTGCCAGTCCCAATATGTACCCTGAACTCTAGGCCCAGATATCACCTGTCCACTCAGCACCTCCAACCTAATATGGCCAAAACAGAGCTTCTGAATCCACACCCCTCCAAATATGTTCCTCCTCCAGTATGCCAGGATGTCAGAAACCTAGGAGTTACCCTTTACTCCTCTCTTTCCCTCTTTTCATATCCAAGCTAACAGCAGATCCTATCTTCTCTACGTTTAAAGTAGAACCTAAATCCACTCTCCAACTACCTCCTCATCATCTACCACACTAGTCAAAGACTCTTGCCTAGAACTCTAATAACTTAACTGGTCTCTCTGCTTTAACCCTTAATCTTCTTCGATCTAACCTTCAAACTACAGCTCCATACAGGTAAATCAAAGTATATCACTCTGCTCTCAATCCTTCTAATGGCTCCCTATTATCTATCCATAACACATCATGAACTACTCTCTGGTTTCTCTCCTATTTCATTCTTACCACTCTTCTCTTTTAATTACTGTATTGTAACCTTACTGGCCTCTCTGCTAGTCCACAAACATGCCAACTAAGTTATCATTTTTAAGCCTTTTACAACTTGCCTTTACCTCTGCCCAGAGCGCTCTTTCCCCAAATTTTCACATGGCTCATACACTTATTTCATTAGGGCTTCTGCATAGGTCACCTCCTCAAACAGGCCTTAAAGTAGCAACCCTCTCAATATTCTGCCCCTACTCCTTGCTTCTTCCTTATAGCACCTCATACTATATTTTTGCTTATATTTTTATTGTCTGACTTTTCCAAAAGGATGTAGTAAATCTACAAAAGCAGTACTTTGTATTGGTCACAGCTATACAACTAGCACACAAAAGAATATCTGCCACACAGTAAGCTAGATAAATATGTATTGAGTCAAAAAATGAATGGGATTCTAGTCTGAACACTACCTAATAATATAGAGTTTTGTTTTGCTTTAAAGGAAAAACAAGAACCATAAGAATGTGCCCTTAAAAACTAAAGTAAAATCAGCTTAATTTCTCTCAAATGATATGAATTTTACTAGGAGAGAAGTTATTCGGTAGTAGTGAGGCTGAATTTTCAGCAAAATATTCTAGCTACCGTAAAAAATTTTTTAAAGCTTCAGAATTATCCCTGAAAATAAAGTCTGTTTACTTGGGCCTGACCACTTAATAATGGGCATATAACATATACATACACACACAAAATAGTATAGTTTTCTGAAATCAAACTGGACTAAATAGGAACATTTTAGATTATCCCGCAATCCTCTCCACTTCCTTCTCTTATCAAATTGCTACTAGCGAAGGCCCAGAAGCTACCAACAAGTTAGAGTTAGAAATGTTATATCCTGTTAACTTGATGCTAACACTGTTGTTTACAATAAGGAAAATGGCAATATCCCCAGAGGTTTCAGAGGCAAGGCATTTTGCCTGAGCATGTCTGTGGCTCAACTGCCACTATATATTACCTGCTCTCTTCCATCAATGCAACTTACAGTCCACAAGAATGTGAGAAATCCTGTCACATAACAGTTATATCTACGTATAATTTGGTGGAAGGCAGAGCCTGATTATGAAGTCATTTTTTACTAGTGGGCTAAAGAATCTAGATCCTGAAAAATAAAGTTAGCCACACTGAGGCTCTCCTGGGGGCATGCATAGAAGGACAGTCCAAGTACTCCTTGAGGATGGTAATCTACTGATGCAAAGATTATGGAAACTCAAGTTGAACCACTTGGCCTCTCTAGCAACAAGGAAAAGAATTTAGTCCGGTGTGGTCATTTCGTTTCAGTCAAAATTCGCTTAATGTTGATGCTGCAGTTTAAGCTCTCTGATCAGGGTACAGAAGAATGATGAATACTACTTCTTATGAAAAGTTTCAAGCCTTGTAACCCCTCTGAAAATAAATAGTCCAAATACCAGTTCCATTTCTTTCCCTGTAGGCACAAAAAAGGGAAAATTACTCATCAAATATTTACTATGCTTATTCTCTACCTCTTCTTTCCCTAGGAAAAGTTCCCAATGTCCTGAATGCACATACCAGGAGTTAGCTGAGAAGGGCCAGGTTCCTAACTGGAACTCAGGCACTAAAGTGACATCCAAACCAGAAAGTACCCAAACTTTAAGGGTTAAACATTCCTTTTATTATACTGGCAAAAATTTTAGCTGTTCAACTGAACAAGTACTATGAAATGGAAATGGGTCATCATCCCCATGTTCTAGAAATTCAACATCTAAAATGGATAACACAGGAGCAGAAGTTATTATATTACTACCTTCATTAAATATGTACACAGCAGAGTTTTTATAATAATGAGACAACTGTGTTAGGTTTTGTTAAATCACCCTCATTGCAGTCACACTTTGAATACATGCAACTGTACTATAAAATAAGACAATGCACAGATCCAAAAGCAAGAGTCAAACTGTGAATAGTTCTATCTTAGAGAAGACTGTAGAGGGTATGTGCCAACAAATTCATATAAAAGTCACTGGAAATACTTCAGGAGGCAAACATTTCACTTTGACTTTGTGGAGGCAATAGGCTTAAGACTGGGGGAAAGGAAAAGTATAAATTTTTTGATGAAATGAAGCTATAGTAAATCCCTGAACATGATGAATATAAATTTATTTACCCGAATAGAGCTCACGCTTACTGTCCTTTCTTCTGGCCATTCCTTAAAAAACAACAAAAAAAGTGGGGAGATAGGAGATGAAAATGTTTGGTTACCAAAGATTACCAGAAAATTAAGATGGCTCTTCACTGTCTGATTCATTTGCTACATTTTATTCCTACTATCACTCCAGCATTCCTTTTGAGTAAACATTCACAATAACCTTCTACATTGCTTCCTACTAGCACAAACAGAAGAAAAATAAGATTACAGTGAATAAAGTGAGTACCATTTTGCTAATTTATGGCCTCAAAATCTACTCAGCCACTAGAATGAAGATAAAAGATGTTAGAGAAGGCATCTTCTGAGGTAAAGGATACCTGAACTGAGTTTTGAAGCATGAGGAGGACATCTGGTAAGGCAGTCTGTGTACACAGTAGATTCTATAAAAAGTGATTATGAAAACTCAGACCTAGTTGATCCCATTTATTTCCCATCTTTAATTATCACCCACTGTATTTCAATGAAAAGTCATCAGTTCTAAAACAAACATTTTTTATATATTCCTAAGAATAAACTAGGCCTATTAAGCTATGTATAACATAATATGTTCTTGACACTTAGAATTTTTTATTTTACTATGATTGAGTTTTAGATGTAGGCAGATTTTGATCATACATCATTTTTATAAACATGAAATGGTAAATATAAACAAAATTAAGTAGTGAAAGTATTTCTAAAATTTTACATTTGGAGTTCTACTCTTCTGAATTACTTTTCTACTCAAGAGCTGTAGATAACTATGTTTTTTCACACAATATCATCTTTACTGCCAGAGTGTTAGCAATGCAACATTTCTTAAAAGATAGTAGTGTTGGGGTCCCAATTACATAAACCTAACCTACTTTTGGTTCCTGCTTCAAGGAAAGTCCATAACATGTATGATATACTGCTTCCTTCCCCTCTTCCTCTAAGACATTTGGTTTTGGTTTTTGAGGCTTAAAAGAGTGTTCCAATATTTTCTCCAAGTTTTTTCCCCAACCTGGTGACAACCATCCTGCAAGGTCTGATTCTGGCAATCTGCCTGGGTGCACTGAAAAACAGCAAATGACAACTATATTTTCATTGCTCCCTGGCTGATATCGCAAGATGCATCCTGATCTCTGAGAAGTTAGAAAGTGAAAAGAACATGTGGTTTTACTGATTAAATATACTCCATGCTTATGAATTCCATATTTATTTCTCTAGTTCCAACTTCTCACCTGAACTCCAAGCCCAGCTTCAAACTGCCTATATGTAGACTTCCTGGATGTCTATCAGGAATCTCAAACTTAAGGTCAAAAGAGAACTTGAGTCTCAACTTGCCCTACTCCCAAACCAAAATAACCTCTTCTGTTCTTTCATTAGTATTCCTCTTCTTAATACATGGAAACACCATCTACCTAGTTGCTCAATTAAAAAAACTTAGAAGTCCTTTTCTTCATTCCTACTTTTTTACTGGTTTCAGAGGTAGAATTTAGTGATTTATCAGTTGCATATAACACTCAGTGTTCATTACATCAAGGACCCTCCTTAATGCCTGTCTCCCAGTTTCCTCAAGTTCAGCGTCTCTTATGGTTTGCCTCCTACTTCTAAAGAAGCCATTCATTAAGTCCTGTCTGTTCTACCTCTGCAATATATCTCAAGTCAGTCCAATTCCATCCATTCCACTACCACCACATTTATACAAATCTCTACCAGTATCTCTTGTCTAGACTCTACCAACAGTCTAACTGGTGCCCCTGCAGTCACTTGGGCCTCTTATAACTCTATCCTCCCCAAAAAAAGCCAAATTGATCTCTATAGATCATAAACTAGGACCATATTATGACTTTGCTTTAAAAATTTTCAATTGTTTCCCAGCACTCCCAACAGATCTATAAGAGAGACAGCCCCTGAATCTCTGCCATCTTATTTCATCCCATTCTCACTCTTGTTCCTTTAGCTATAAGCCATACTGGCCTCCCTTTTTTTGCCTTGAACTCCTTGAGCCACTGTACCATTTCCACCACCTAGAATATTCTTATTCCAGCCATTCTTCAGCTGACTTATTCTCATCTTTTAGAAGAAATCTTAGACCAAATGCCACCTCCTCAAAACCTTTCTTGAACACCCATTCCTGGCAACTCCTCAGTTACTCCTCCTCTTACCCTACCCTGTTTATATCCTTCATAGCATTTCTCAAAATTCAAAATTATCATGTTTACTTATTTCATTACTGGTTTACTATTTGTTCTTATTTGAATATAAACTCCATTTGGGCAGAGATGGTATGTCTTCTTAGGGACTATATTCCCAGTTTGAAAAGCATAGTGAATACAAAATAAATAAATATTTGTTGAATGAATAAAGAAACAACTACTGATTCAAAGGTTATTATGATAATAAAATCTAGAGCTTCAGAATTTCCTGAAATGTAGGCTCTACAAATGTTCAAAATATTTTGACTCATTAACTGAGTGGAGAGCTCTTTGATACTAAGAATGGATTGGCCAAATTAAATTTACTAAATTATCCCTAAAAAGCTGACTAGTTTGAAGTATTTACAATGTTAAAATTCCATAAAGTAAAAATGTCAGCATTAAATCATATTGCCATGGTATCAGAGGTTATTTTTACCATCTTGAAGGTAAGATACTTAGCAGTAGCTGGCGACAAGAGTTCAAAAAGCACACTTCTAAAACACAGCGTGACATTTAAAACCTAGCATTTTCAGAACCATACAGAAACATCATCAGTTACAAAAATGGCAGTTTCACATTTTGCCAAATGTGCTCTATGCTACTAGAATTTACAACTTCCAGTCAGAACTAACCTTCCTTAAACATTTTAAAAACTGTTTTTTGATTTAAAAGAATATATCAATCAATTCCTGATCCCCCCAAAATGAGCCTGCTTACCTATGTTCAAGTTGGTATTTTCTACTTTAGAGACTGAGTCTTCTAACACACATACACAGTCTATAAGAAAAATTATTTCATTTATGAAAATCCCACTCTATATGTAATTCATTACAGGCTTTACCAATTAAGAACTGGATGCAGGGGCGCCTGGGTGGCTCAGTGGGTTAAGCTGCCGCCTTCGGCTCGGGTCATGATCTCAGGGTCCTGGGATCGAGTCCCGCATTGGGCTCTCTGCTCAGTGAGAAGCCTGCTTCCCTCTCTCTCTCTCTGCCTGCCTCTCTGTCTACTTATGATCTCTATCTGTCAAATAAATAAATAAAATCTTAAAAAAAAAAAAGAACTGGATGCAACCACGTTGACAGGGTATGGAGAAACCAACAAATCAATCATTGTTAGCAGTAATGTAAATTCGAATAACTTCTACTAAAAACTAAAATCTGGGTTTTTTTAAAAGATTTTTACTTATTTGAGAGAGAGGAGAGACAAAGAGCATGAGTAGGGGGAGGGGTCCAAGGAGAGGGAGAAGCAGACTCCCACTGAGCAGGGAGCCCAACACAGGTCTCAATCCCAGGACCCTGAGATCATAACCCAAGCTGAAGGCAGACACTTAACCAACTGAGCCACCCAGGTGCCCGTAAAAGCTAATGTTTAAGGACACCCAACAAAATAAAAAAGATATACACTTTGAAAATAATTCCACTTAGAGCAATTTTATCCACACTTATATATGTATGAAATGATGTATATGGTTGAAGAATATTCATTAGGGCACAATTTCATAAAAGAACTAGAAACAGCTTAAATGCTCAACTTACATGCTTAACTTTAACATAGATTCATAAGAGAGAATACTATGGAGACATCAAAAAGAATGAGGCAGCCCTTTACACACAAAAATGAAACAAAAGTCTAGACATTAAGTCAAAAATTCAAGAGGCAGAAAAGTAAATATGGTATATAGTGTTGTAAAAGATCATTTACACAGAAATATGCAGTATGTCTACAGAAGGATATTCAAGAAACTGAATGTGGTTGCTTTTATGATAAAAAGTGTCCACATAGAGTTTTACTTCCAGGATGAAATCATGAGTTCTGTGGACCCACTCCCCAGAAAATGAGAAAACTTGGCAAAGACTATTTTTTAAAACCCAGCATTTAAAGTCTCTGAAGGATGATCTCAATTCAACAACCTAACGTACTGCTTCAAGAAACTAGAAAAGGGAAAGCAAACTAAACCCAAAGTAAGAAGAAAGTACAGGTAACCCTTGAATTACGTGCAGTTGGGGTGCCAACCCTGGTGTAGTCAAAAATCTGTGTATAACTTTGGCTCCTCAAAAATTTAACTACTGACAGCCTGTTGGCCAGAAGCCTGGCCAATAACATAAATAATTGATAAGCACATACTTTATATGCATTATATACTGTATTCTTACAATAGAGTAAGCTAGAGGAAAGAAAATGTTACCACCTTACACCAGTTAGAATGGTTATGACAAGGCAGGACACAACAAATGTTGAAGTGGTTGTGGAGAAAGGGGAACCCTCTTACACTGTTGGTGGGAATGCAAGCTGATAGAGCCACTCTGGAAAACAGCATGGATGTTCCTCAGGACATTAAAAATAGAGCTACCCTACAACCCAGCAATTGCACTACTTGGTATTTACCCCAGTGATACAGATGTAGTGAAAAGGAGCACATGATGTGATGAGCACTGGATGTTATATGCAACTGATGAATTATTGAACACTACATCTGAAACTAATGATGTACTATATATTGGCTAACTGAATTTAAATTTTAAAAATGTTATTGGGGCGCCTGGGTGGCTCAGTGGGTTAAAGCCTCTGCCTTCAGCTCAGGTCATAATGCCAGGGTCCTGGGATCAAGCCCCGCATCGGGCCCTCTGCTCAGCAGGGAGCCTGCTTCCTCCTCTCTCTCTCTGCCTGCCTCTCTGCCTACTTGTGATCTCTGCCTGTCAAATAAAAAATAAATAAAATCTTCAAAAAAATAAAAAATAAAAATATTATAAAAATCATAAGGAAAATACATTTACAGTACTGTGCCATATTTACTGAAAAAAATCTGCATGAAGTGGATTCATGCAGTTTAAACCTCTGTTGTACAAGGGTCAATCATAAATAATAAAGATTAGAACAAGATATAAATGAAATAAAGAATAAAAATAATCATAACAGTCATAATCCTCGGGTCCTGGGATCAAGCCCCACATGGGGCTTCCTGCTCAGCAGGGGATCTGCTTCTCCCGTTCCCTCTGCTCCTCACCCCACTCATGTTCTCTCTCTTTTTCTCAAATAAATAAAATATTTTAAAAAAAAGAATATCAGGGTACTTGGGTGGCCCAGTCATTAAGCAACTGACTTTGACTCAGGTCATGATGCCAGGGTCCTAGGATCGAGCCCCACATTGGGCTCCCTGATCTGATGGAAGCCTGCTTCTACCTCTCCCACTCCCCCTGCTCATGTTCCCTCTCTCCCTGTGTCTCCCTCTGTCAAATAAATAAATAAAATCTTTAAAAAAGCATATCAAAACAAAGAGTCTCACACTTCCTAACTTCAAAACTTACCATAAAGTTACAGTAATTAAAACAGTGCGGTACTGGCATGAAGACAGAACTATAGATCAGTGGAACAGAATAGAGAGCTGAGAAATAAACTCTCGTGTAGTATACGGTCAAAAGACCTTTGACAAAGGTGTCAAGACCACTTAGGAAAGAACAGTCTCTCCAACAAATAGTGCTGAGGAAACGGGATATCCACAAACAGAAGAATGAAGTTGACCACTTATTTTATACCACAGACAAGAATTAACTCAAAATTAATTAAAAACCTAACTATAAAATCCCTACAAGGAAACATAGGAGAAAAGATTTAGGACATTGGACTGTGCAATGGTTTCTTGGATATGACACCAAAAGCAAAGGAAACAAAGTAAAAACAAAACAAAACAAAAGACAATAAAACTAACTTAAACTTAAAAACTTCTACACATCAATGGATACAATTAACAGAATGAAAAGGCAACCTATGGAATGAGAGAGAATATTTGTAAATCACTTATCTGATAAGGAGTAAATATCAAGACTTGTTATATAAAGAACTCCTACAACTCAACAACAAAATAACAACCTGATTTGAAAAAATGGGCAAAGGACTTGAATAGACATTCCTCCAAAAATAAACACATGACCAACAAGCACATGAAAAGATGCTCTATATCATAAATCATTAGGGAAATGAGAATCAGAACAACAATGAGATAACCACTCCACATCTATAGGATGGCTATTTAAAAAACAAACAGACAAACAAAACCAGAAAATAAGGAGTGCTGGTGAGGACATGGAGAAATTGGAACCCCTGTGCCCTGCTGGTATGAATACAAACTCAATAGTTTATGGAAGACATTACAGTGTTTCTTCAAAATGGTATAAAGAGAATTACCATATGATCCAGCAATTCCACTCCTGGGTATATACCCAAAAGAACTGAAAGCAAGGACTTGAACAGATAATTCTATACCCATATTCACAGCAGCATTATTCTCAAGAGCTAAAAATAAGAAGTAATCCAAGTGTCCATCAAAAGATAAAACAGACCTGGGTGGACCTAGAGGGTATTATGCTAAATGAAATAAATAAGACTGAGAAAAATACCACATGAGTGTGGTATCTAAACAACCAAACAAATGAATAAACAAACAAAAAGCAGAATTAGACCTATAAATGCAGATTTAGGGATGAACCTTGAAGACATGCTAAGTGAAGTAAGCTATTTACAAGAGGACAAATATTCTATGATTCCACTTATATGAAGTACCTAGAGTAGACTCAAACTCAGATTAAAAACAGGATAAAGTCTACAAAGGGCTGTGGGGAGGAGGGAATAGGGAGTTATTGTTTAATAGGTAGAGCTTGTTTTACAAGATGAAAGAGTTCTGTGGATGGACAGTGGTGATGGTAGTACAACAATGTAAATGTATTTAATATCACTAAATTATATATTTAAAAATAGTTAAGATGGTAAGTTTTATGTTATGTATATTTAATTACAATTAAAATTAAAAAAAATTTAAGTAGAGAAAAAGCAATGAAACCAAACTGGTTCTTTGAAAAGGTCAGCAATATCAACAAACTAGCTAGGTTAAACACACAAAAAAAGAGAGAAAATTCAAATCACTAAAATCAGGAATGAAAAGGCGAAATAATTACCAACTTTACAGAAATAAAAGGTATCATAAGGTATATCAATAAATTAGGGTAAAGTATATGAAATGGACAAATTCTAGATAAACTACTAAATGTTGAGCATGACTCAAGAAGAAATAGAACAGCTGAACAGAACTATAACAAGAGGTTGAATAGTAATTAAAAATCTTCCCACCAGAACCCTCCTACACTGTTGGTGGGAATGCAAGCTGGTGCAACCACTCTGGAAAACAGCATGGAGGTTCCTCAAAAAGTTGAAAATAGAGCTACCCTACGACCCAGCAATTGCACTACAGGGTATTCACCCTAAAGATACAAATGTAGTGATCCGAAGGGGCAAGTGCACCTGAATGTTTATAGCAGCAATGTCCACAATAGCCAAACTATGGAAAGAACCTAGACGTCCATCAACAGATGAATGGATAAAGAAGATGCAGTATATATACACAATGGAATACTATGCAGCCATCAAAAGAAATGAAATCTTGCCATTTGTGACGACATGGATGGAACTAGAGAGTATTAGGCTTAGCGAAATAAGTCAATCGGAGAAAGACAACTATCATGTGATCTCCCTGATATGAGGAAGTGGAGATGCAATGTGGCGGGTTTGGGGGTAGGAAAAGAATAAATGAAACAAGATGGGATCGGGAGGGACACAAACCATAAGAGACTCTTAATGTCACAAAACAAACTGAGGGTTGCTGGGGGTAGGGAGGTAGGGAGAGGGTGGTGGGGTTATGGACATTGGGGAGGGTATGTGCTATGGTGAGTGCTGTGAAGTGTGTAAACCTGGCGATTCACAGACCTCTATCCCTGGGGCTAATAATACATTATATGTTAATAAAAAAAATTTTTTTTAAATCTTCCCACTAATAAAAGCCCATGACCAGATGGCTTCACTGGTAAAATCTATCAGATATTTAAAGAAGAATTAATGCCAATCCTTCACAAATTTTCCAAAGGGTATGAGAAAGAATGCTTCCTAACTTTTTCTATGAGGCCAGAATTAACCTGAAACCAAAACCAGACAAAGACATCCAAGGAAAAAACAATAACCCTTATCATCCACAAGCTACTGAGAAACCAAATCTGGCAACATCTAAAAGGGATTGCTCTCCATGACCAAGTGGGATTTATCCCAGGAATGCATGGTTGGCTAAATATCTAAATATTTAGCAGATTAATATTATCAGGAGAAGAAAGGGCAGGAACCACGTGATCACATTTGTAGATACAGAAAATAGCATTTCACAAAATCCAACAGTTTCATGATAAAAATACTCAATGAATTAAAATAGAAAGGCAGTTCCTCAAGCTGATAAGGGGCATCCATGGGAATTCCTAATATCGCACTGCAGAAAAATGAAATTATTTCCCCAATAATCAAGAAAAAAAAACCAAACTTGTCCATTCTTGCCACTTTTCTTGAACATTAATTGTACCTGAGGTTCCAGGGAATGAAATTAGGTAAGAAAAAAAAATCATATGTTTGCAGAAAACATAATCTTGTGTATAGGAAATACTAAGGAATCCACTGAAAAGCTGTACAAGCTAAAAAATGAATTTAACAGAATAAAAATGAGTTCAACAAGGTTTCAGGATAAGATCAATATACACAAAATTGCATTTCTATACAGCATTAAAGAGTAAAATGAACATGAAATTAAGAAAGCAATTGTAGGGGCGCCTGGGTGGCTCAGTGGGTTAAAGCCTCTGCCTTCCGCTCAGGTCATGGTCTCAGGGTCTTGGGATCAAGCCCTACATCAGGCTCTCTGCTTGCGGGGAGCGTGCTTCCTCCTCTCTCTCTGCCTGCCTCTCCGCATACTTGTGATCTCTCTCTGGCAAGTAAATAAATTAAAAATTTAAAAATAAAATGCCAAGAGCTGTGTAATTTCATAATAAAACATTTGGTAAAACCATTGCTTTAAAAAAAAAGCAATTCTAAAACAATGTCTTTGAGTGACACATTGGACCAGATGGACATACACAGAATATTCTAGCCAAAAACAACAGAATAGACATTCTTTTCTAGTGCACACGGAACATTCTGCAGGACAGATCACATATTAGGCCACAAAACAAGCCTCAATAAATTTACAAAAACTGAAATCATATAATGCTCCTTTTCCAATCACAGTGGTATGAAACTAGAAAAAAATCACAAGAAAAAAAAACTGGAGAAGACACAAACACAAGGACACCAAACAGCATGATATTAAACAACCAATGGGTCAATAAAGCAATCAAAGAAGAAATAAAAAATACGTGGAGACAAATGAAAATGAAAACATAATAGTCCAAAATCTTTGTGACACAGTGAAAGTACTTCTAAGAGGGAAATGTATAGCCATGCAGGCCCACCTCAAGAACAAAAAAAAGCTCAAAAAAACAATCTAACCGTACTCCTAAAAAAACTAGAAAAAGTAGAACAAACAAATCTCAAGGTGAGTAGAGGAAAGGAAATAATAGAGATGAAAGCAGAAATAAATGACAGAGACTAAAAAAAGAAAAAAAAGGAAAAAAAGCAATGAAACTAAGAGTTGGCTCTTTGAAAAGATAAACAAAATTGATAAACCCTCACCAGACTCATTAAGAAAAAGAGAAAGAACCCAAACAAATAAAATCAGAAATGAGAGAAAGCAATGACTAACATCACAGAAATACAAAGTATTATAAGAGAATAACTACGAAAACTTAGATGCCAACAAAGTGGACAACCTAGAATAAATGGATAAATACCTAGAAACATACAATTTTCCAAAACTGAACCAGGAAGAAATAGAAAATCTCAACAGACTAATTACAAGTAACAAAACTGAATTGGTAATAAAACAACTACCAAAAAATAAAAGTCCAGGACCAGATGGTTTCACAGATGAATTCTATCAAACTTGTTTTTTTTAAAGATTTATTTATGGGCCACCTCAGTCACCTCAGTCAGTTAACTGTCTGCCTTCAGCTCAGGTCATGATCCTAGAGTCCTGGGATTAAGCCCTGTGTTGGGCTCCTTACTCAACAGGGAACCTGCTTCTCCCTCTCCCTCTGCCTGCTGCTCCTCCTGCTTGTGTTCTCTCTCTCACTATCTCTCTCTCCCTGTCAAATAAATAAATAAAATCTTTAAAAAAATAAAAACTATTTATTTACTTGAGAGACTGAGAGAGTGCAAGGGGTAGGGGCAGAGAGAGAGAATCCTAAGCAGACTCCGTGCTGAGCATAGAGTCTGTCACAGGGCCAATCTCATGACCACGAGATCATGACCTGAGCCAAAAGTGAGAGTTGGACGCTTAACTGACTGAGCTACCCAGGCACCCTGATTTCTACCAAACTTTTGAAGAAAACTCAATACCTATTCTGCTCAAACTATTCCGAAAACTGTAAGAGCAAGGAAAGCTTCCAAATACATTCTACAAGGCCAGCATTACCCTGATATCAAAACCAAACAAAGATGCCACAAAAGAAGAAAATGTCAGATCGATATCCCTAATGTACACAGATGGAAAAAATCCTCCACAGAATATGAGCAAACTGCATATGACAAGAGATTAAAACGATCATTCCCTATTTCCAGATGACATGATACTATATACAGAAAACCTTAAAGACTTTTCACCAAAAAACTAGGACTGATAAATTAATTCAGTAAGGTCACAGGATACAAAATTAATATAGAGAAATCAATTGTATTTCTATACACCAATAATGAAATAGCAGAAAGAGAAATTAAGCAACATCATTGATAACTGTACCAAAAAGAATAAAATATCTAGGAATAAATTTAACCAAAGGGTAGAAAGACCTATACTCTGAAAACTATAGAACACTGATAAAAGAAATTGAGGATAAAACAAAGAAATGGAAAACCATTCCATGTTCTTGGACTGGAAGAACAAATATTGTTTAAATGTCTATACTACCAGGAAGGAGCCCTAATGTCCATCAGCAGATGAATGGATAAAGAAGCTGTGGTATATATACACAATGGAATATTACTCAGCAGTCAGAAAAAATGAAATCTTGCCACTTACAATGGCATGGGTGGAATTAGAGGGTATTATGCTAAGTAAAATAAGTCAGCGAAAGACAAATACCATAGGATTTCATTCATATGTGAGATTTAAGAAATGAAACATGAACATGGGGAAGGGAAGGAAAAATAAAATAGATGAAAATAGGGAGGCAAACCATAAGAGACACATAACTCTAGGAAACAACTAGAAGGTTGCTGAAGGGGAGGTAGGTGAGGGGAAGGGATAATTGGATGATGGGCATTAAGGAAGGCACTTGGTGTAATGAGCACTGGATGTTATATGCAACTGATAAATCACTAAGTTCTACCTCTGAAACTAATTTAAAAATTAATTAATTTTAAAATATTTATACTATCTAAAGGAATCTACAGATTCAATGAAATTCCCATCAAAATACCAACAGCAATTTTTTTCAAGTGGCAACATTTATCAGACTGTGTTTGGTTTATTGATTTCTGATATATATATATAATAGGCTACTCTATGCAAAGTTTTCAACTGAAAAATAGAAACTTTTTTAAAAATAAAAATTTCAAATTGTTTTTCCACTATTAACCATTTGTGCACTGAATATTCCCCATAATCATCCAGTTAATATATCACTTTAACACAGTTACTGTTATTTACAATGTGCAAGGCATTTTTTTTAGGTTTTGTGGTATACACACAGAATATACAAAGCATATGTGATAAAGTCTGATGTATACAGAAAACACATGGCTCAGTACAATCATAGAGGTAGATGAGATGCTTATAAGAGGAAGTAAGGTTCAATTCTGAGTGGAAAGAAAAAGTTTGGGGAGCTCCTGAAATTTGAGTTTTGAAGGATGGGATTAGAGGCATAAAGATAGGAAGGGAGTAGTCAACAAAGGCAAGCAAGAAAGTATGAGAAAGCAAGAAAGAAGCAAGAAAGTATGAGAAATGATGTGGAGTATGTGCTTAGTCATTAATTCATTCAATACACATTCAGTGTCAGGCACTACTCAAGGGGAGAGAAAGGGCTCCTGCCCTCACACTCAAGTGTTTTTGCAAATAATGACTAAAACATGTACTTAAGAGATTAAGAATAAGGTGGAAATCAAAATGAAGTATGAGAAAAGACTGTTAAGGAGTATGATGCTAAATGAGCAGGCATTTCAACTTTCTGGCATTTAGTATCATGTAAAATGGAAGAGTACTAGTTATGATAGGATTGAGTTTCATATTTCTGCATTTGTTCTCAAGGTAATGGAAAGCCATTGAGGTGTCTGAACCAAGGAATTGCATGATCATCTTCCTACGTTCAGAAGAGTAAAATTAAACAAGGAAGGAGCAGAGAGAAAAACTATTTTGGAAGTCTGGACATAAAAGCATGAGGGTCACAAGTAGAAGAGCTAAGAGGCACTGACATGACAATAAGTTGAGAAGGGAGTAGGAAAAAGTATAATTAATCAGCATCTGCTCTTTGGGGAATTAAAAAAGTAAAGAAATAGAATGATAAAATTTATATCAAGTTTACCCCTCTGTCCAGAGGATAATTTTTTTTTAAAAAAGGTTTTATTGATTTACTTTGTGTGTGTGTGGTTTTTTAAAATTTTTTTAGTTTATTTTTTATTAACATATAATGTATTATTAGCCCCAGGGGTACAGGTCTGTGAATCACCAGGTTTACATACTTCACAGCGCTCACCATAGCACATACCCTCCCCAATGTCCATAACCCAATCACCCTCTCCTTACCCGCCTCCCCTCAGCAACCCTCAGTTTGTTTTGTGAGATTAAGAATCTCTTATGATTTGTCTCCCTCCCGATTCCATCTTGTTTCATTTTTTCCTTCCCTACCCATCCAAAGCCCCCTGCCCATTGCCTCTCAAATTCTTCACATCAGGGAGATCATATGATAATTGTCTTTCACTAACTGGCTTATTTTGCTCAGCATAATACCCTCTAGTTCCATCCACATCGTTGCAAATGGCAAGATTTCATTTCTTTTGATGGCTGCATAGTATTCCTGTGTGTGTGTGTGTGTGTGTGTGTGTGTGTGTGTGTGTGTGTGTGTGTACCACATCTTCTTTATCCATTCATCTGTTGATGGACATCTAGGTTCCTTCTACAGTTTGGCTATTGTGGACATTGCTGCTATAAACATTCGGGTGCACGTGCCCCTTTGGATCACTACATTTGATCTTTAGGGTAAATACCCAGTAGTGCGATTGCTGGGTCGTAGAGTAGCTCTAACAGCAGTTTTTAATGGAACTAAAACAAATGATCCTAAAATTTATATGGAACCACAATAGACCCAGAGTAGCCAAAGCAATCTTGAAAAAGAATAAAGCTAGAAGTATCATAATTCCAGATTCCAAGATATACTACAAAGCTGTATTAATCAAAATGTATGGAAGTGGCATAAAAATAGACACACAGATCAATGGAACAGAATAAAGAGTCCAGAAATAAACCAACAATTACATGGCCAATTAACCTATGTCAAAGGAAGCAAGATTATACAATGAGGAAGACATTCTCTTCAACAAATGGTGCTGGGAAAACTGGACAGTTACATGCAAAAGAATCAAACTGGACCACTTTCTTACACCATATACAAAAATAAACTCAAAATGAATTAAAGACCTAAATGTGAGACTTTAAGCCATAAAAACCCTAGTAGAAAGCATAGGCAATAATTTCTCTGACATGGACGATAGCAATATTTTTTTTAGATAGGTCTCCTAAGGCAAGGGAATCAAAAACAAAAATAAACTATTTGGGGGCACCTGGGTGGCTCAGTAGGTTAAGTGTCTGCCTGTAGCTCAGGTCATGATCTCAGGGTCCTGGAACCCAGCCCCGCATCAGGCTTCCTGCTAAGAATGCAATCGGCTTCTCCCTCTTGCCGCCTCCCTGGTTCATGCTCTCTCTCTCAAATAAATAAATAAAATCTTTTTAAAAATTAAATTAAATTTAAAAATAAACTATTGGGCCACATCAAAACAAAATGTTTTTGCACAGCAAAGGAAACTTTCAACAAAACAAAAAGGCAACCTAACTAAACAGGAGAAGATATTTATAAATGATATAGCTGATAAGTGTTAGTATCCAAAATGTACACAAACTTGACACCAAAAAACACAAATAATCCAATTTAAAAATGGGCAGAGGACATGAATAAATATTTTCCCAAAGATATACAGATGGTCAACAGACAAATGAAAAGATGTTCAGTGTCCCTTATCATCAGGGAAATGCAAATCAAAACCACAATGGGGTATCACCTCACACCTCTCAGAAAGGCTAAAATCAAAAAGTCAAGAAATAAGAAATGTTGGCAAGGATGTGGAGAAAAGGTAACCTTTGTACACTGTTGGTGGAAATACAAGTTCATATAGCCACTGCGGAGAGCAGTATGTAAGTTCCTCAAAAAATTAAAAAGAGAATTGTCACATTATCCAGTATTTCCTCTACTGGGTATTTATTTACAAAGAAAATGAAAACACTAATTTGAAAAGATATATGCATCCCTGTTTACTGCAGCATTATTTACAATAGCCAACAAATGGAACCAATCCAAATGTCTATCCAGATGAATGAATAAAGATGTGGGATACATAATATGTGTGTGTGTGTGTGTGTGTGTGTGTGTGTGCATGTGTATGTATGCATGAATGGGTATAGATATATAGATATATATCTCACATATCTCACACATGCTGCAATAGTACTCAGCCATAAAAGAAGAATGAGATCGTGTCATTTGCAATAACATGGGCGGCTCTAGAGGGTAAAATGTTAAGTAAAATTACTCAGTCAGAGAAAGACAAATATCATATGATTTCACTCAAAAGTGGTATCCAAAAAAAAAACTACAGAATAAATACAACAAATGAATAAACAATAAGCAGAATCAGACCTATAAATATAGAGAACTGATAGTTGCCAAAGGGAAGGGGGTGGGAGGTTGGGCAAATTAGGTGAAGGTATGTGAGGGATATAGGCTTCCAGTTATGAAAGAAGTAAGTCATGTGAATAAAAGACCAACATAAGCAATATAGTCAATGACAGTGTAATAGCCATGTAATGGGACAGATAGTAGCTACACTTGTGGTGAACATAGCCTAATGCATAAACATGTTGAATCACTATGTTATACATCTGCAACTAACATAATTTTTTGTGCCAACTATACTCAAAAAAAAGAAAGAAAACAATTCCATTTGTAATAATATAAAAAAAATCAGGAATAAATTTAAGAAAAGAAGTATAAAACTTATACTATGAAAACTATAAAACATTGTTAACAAAAACTAAAGGGGACGCAAATAATTGGAAAGACATTCTATGTTCACAGATCAGAAGACAACATTTTCAGATGGCAGTACTATTCAAAGTGATCTAGGGATTACCTATCAGAATCCCAGCTAGTTCTTGGTAGAAACTGGCAAGCTAATTCTAAAATTCATATGGAATTTCAAGGGAACAAGAATAACCAAAACAATCTTGGAAAAGAACAAAGCTGGAGGTCCTATATTTCCTGATTTCAAAGCTGATTTCAAAAGCTACAATCAAGACAGTTTTGTACTGGCAGACACAGATCAATGGAAAAGAATCAAGAGTCCAAAAATAAATCCATACATCTATGGTCAATTGAGTTTCGAGGGTTCCAATACATTTTAATAGGAAAAGAATAATCTTTTCAAATGGTGTTGGGAAAACTGAAGAGTCACATGGAAAAAAAATGGAGTTAGATACTTGTATCACATCCTATACAAAAATTAACACAAAATAGATTTTAAAAATCTAAATAAAAGAGCTAAAGCTATAAAACTCTTACATAAAACCTGGGAATAAATTCATGATTTTGGATTAGGCAGTGATTTCTAAGCTATGACATAAAAAGCACAAGTAATATACTAACAATCATTTATCCACAAAGGAAATTAAGAGGGTGCTTGGGTGGCTCAGGCAGTTAAGCTTCCAACTCTTGGTTTCAGCTGAGGTCATGATCTCAGGGTCGTGAGATAGAGCCCCATGTCAGTCTCCATGCTCAGTACAGATTCTGCTTGGGATTCCTTCCCCCTCTCTCTCCCTCCGCCTCGGCTCCTCCCCCTAGTCACACTATCTCTAATAAATAAAATCTTCAAAAAGGAAATTAAAATCCCACTTACAGTAGTTTTAAAGAGAATGAAATATTTAGGAATAAATGTAACCAAAGATGAATGACTTACACACTGAGAAACTATAAAACACCAGTAAAAGAAATTAAAACATATGCAAAAAATGTAAAGACAGCCCATGTTCATGGATTCAGAGAATTAATATTAGTAAAATATCCATACTAGCCAAAAAGCAATGTACAGATTCAAAGCAATCCCTACCAAAACCCCAATGGCATTCTTTTTTAAGATTTTATTTGTCAGAGAGAGAGAGAGAGCCCTCACAAGCAGGAAGAAGCAGCAGGCAGAGGGAGAAGCAGGCTCAATCCCAGGACCCGGGGATCATGACCTGAGCCAAAGGCAGACGCTTAACCAACTGAGCCATCCAGGGGTCTCTCCCAACGCCATTCTTTACAGAAAGAAAAAAATATGAGATTGTAGGGAACTACAAATGACCCCGATTAGTCAAAGTAACTCTGAACAAGAACAAAGCTAGAGAAATTATACTTCATGATTTCAAAATATATAACAAAGCCACAGCAATCAAAACAGTATGGTATTATATAAACAGACACAAACCAATGGAACAGAATAGAGCTCAGAAATTACAAGGGTGTCAAGAATCACAATTGGGAGAGTCTTTTCAACAAACGGTGCTAGAAAAACTGGGTATCCCCATGGAAAGAACGAAATTGGACCCTAACTTATACCACTCACAAAAATTAACCTGAAATATATCAAAGACTTCTATATAAAGTCTTTTATTAAAATAATTTAAAGTTTTAAATAAATAATATTAATAATTAATAACAAATGAATATTTACAAAAATATAAAAATTTATAAAATATAAATTTATTATTTATAAAAATAAAATAAATGTATTAAAATAAATTAAAGACTTAAATGTAAGACCTAAAATTGTAAAACTCCTAAAAAATATAGGGAAAGTCTTCTGAACATTGGCCTTGGCAATGATTTCTTGGATAGGACACCAAAAGCACAGACAACAAAAGCAGAAATAGCAAGTAGGGTAACATCAAACTAAAAAAGCTTCTGTATAGGAAAAGAAAAAAATCAACAACGTGAAAAATCAGCCATAATGAATGGAAAAGAATTTGCAAACCATATATTTAACAAAGGATTAATATCTGAAATATATAAGGAACTCCTACAACTCAACAGCAAAAAAAAAAAAAAAAAAAGAAAGAAAAACCCAAATAACCCAATTAAAAAACAGGTAAGGGAACTAAAGAGACATTTTTCCCAAGAAGACATATAAATGGCCTGCAGATACACGAAAAGGTGCCCAATATCACTAATCATCAGGGAAATGCAAAACAAAACCACAATGAGATATCACCTTATACCTGTTAAGATTAATTTTATCAAAAAACAAACAATAACAAGTGTTGGCAAGAATGTAGAGAAGAGGCAACCCTTGTACACTGTTAATGGGAATGTAAATTGGTGACCTGCTATGGAAAACAGTATGGCAATTCCTC
Source organism: Meles meles (assembly GCF_922984935.1). Taxonomy (NCBI): domain Eukaryota; kingdom Metazoa; phylum Chordata; class Mammalia; order Carnivora; family Mustelidae; genus Meles; species Meles meles. Next base: position 83,383,143 of record NC_060087.1, on the reverse strand, counting down.
AAAAAATTAAAAACAGACCTACAATATGCTCCAGCAATTCCACTCTTGGGTATACACCCAAAGGAACTGAAATTAGGATCTTGAAGACCTACCTAAACTCACATCTTCACTACAGCAGTATTCACAATAGCCTAGACAGGGAAGCAACCTAAGTATCTATCAATAAATGAATGGATCAAGAAAATGTGGTATATACATACAATGGAATACTATGCAGCCTTTCAAAAGAAGGAAATCCTGCCATTTATGTGAAAATGGATAAACCTGAAGGAAATTACGCTAGGTGAAATAAGCAAAACACAGAAGGACAAATACTACATGATATCACTTACATGTTGAAACTAAAATAATCAAACTCATAGAAGCTAAGAGCAGAATGGTGGTTGCCAGGGGCTCGGGGGGATGGGGACATAGGAAGTCATTTTTAAAAAGGACAAGAGACAAAAGAAAAAAATTCATAAATTAAAAGTTCACCAAAATTAAGAACTTCTATCCTTCAAGACATCAATGAAAAAATGAAAAGACAACCCACAGAATAGAAAACATTTGTAAATCATGTATCTGAGAAGTAACTTGAAACTAGAATGTAGAAATGACTCTCAATGAGTCAATAACAATAATGCAACCTAGTTTAAAAATGGGCAAAGGGTCTGAACAGGCATTTCTCCAAAGAAAATATATAATGGGCAACAGGCAATAACCACATAAAAAGATATTGAACATAAACAGCTATCAGGGAAATGAAAACTGAAACCACAGTAAGTTACTACATCATAACCTCTAGGATGGCTGGAATAAAAAAAAAAAACAGAGAATAACAAGTGTTGGGAGGTTATGGAGAAAATGGAACACTTCCACACTGTTGGTAGTAAAGTTAAATGGTGCAGCTACTTTAGAAAACAGTCTGGAAGTTCCTCCAGTACTTAAACATACAGGTACCGTAAAATCCAGCATTCTCACCCCTAAGTATATGCCCAAGAGAAAGGAAAACATGTTCACACAAAAACAGAAGATAGACGATCTTATAGAAGATCAATCATAATAGCCAAAAAGTGGAAATAACCCAGAAGTCCATCAACTGATGGATAAGCAAAATGAAGTACATCTGTACTAAAAAGTATTAGTTGGCAATAAAAACAAATGAAGTACAGATACATGCTATGCCACAGATGCACCTTGAAAACATTATGCTAAGTGAAAGAAGACAGTCACAGAATAACATGTATGAGTTCATTTTTATGAACTTTCAGAGTAAGTGAATCTACATAGATATAAAAATAGGTTAATATTTGCCAGGATGGGGGCAGGGAATGGGGAGACAGGGGTGACAGCTAAGGGTTTTAGGGTTTCTTTTTGGGATAATAAAAATATTATAAAATATATTACGATGAAGCACAGCTCTGTGAATACACTTTAGAAGACACTGAACTGTATATTTTAAATGTGTGAATTATAAATTGTATTTGAATCGTATCTTAGTAAAGCTGTTTTAAAAAGACAAAATTTTTAAAAGTGTCCCTATCTTTTATTTTTTTAAATATTTTATTTATTTGACAGAGAGAAATCACAACTAGGCAGAGAGGCAGGCAGAGAGAGAGGAGGAAGCAGGCTCCCCGCGGAGCAGAGAGCCCGATGTGGGGCTCGATCCCAGGACCCTGGGATCATGACCTGAGCTGAAGGCAGAGGCTTTAACCCACTGAGCCACCCCAAAAGTGTCCCTATCTTTTAAGGGTATATAATGAAGCATTTACAGCAAGATTGTATAACATTTGGGTTTTGCTTCAAAATAACTGTGTGTAGTGAGAGGGTAAAACTGGGTGGGAGTAGAGAATGAACTGGGTGATGGGTATGTGGGGGTCTATTATACTATTCTCTCTACTCGTGTATGTCTGAAATTCACAAAACAAAAAAATTTGTAAAAAAAAGGTAACAAAGACCTAACTCTAGGGTAAGGAAAACCAAAATCTATGGTAAGGCAAGCCAATATCTAGAAGATGAGAAGAACCCAGATGGCTAAACCTAATTCTCAAAGTCACTCTTGGCTTTTGCCAATTTGCCAGTCCAGAGGCATCAGCTGCAAAATTGAGCTGCACTTCCACAGCTTCAAAGGGCTAAGGTACCTAAAGTCAAAGCACAGGGTTTGCCAAACTCTTATAAACCAACCCCCACTTTACACTGCAAACCCAAAAGGCTATACCCTCAAGGTAAGAGTTCACCAGAAGTAAATTAGTCTACTCTCAGACTGGCAGTCTAATCACCTATGATCCAAGGAACCTTAGGCAGCGAACTTGGATTAGGGTAGTCCCAGACAAACAGAACTCCTAGGTATCTGCAGGAAGCAAATTAAAATTCTCTCTGCAGGAAGATCTCACTCTAATCCTCTGATCCTTTCTACAAATAATATTCCAGGTATCCAGCACATAGCCAAAGATAACCAGACACACAACATGAGGAAGCAGCAGATTCACATGAAAACTTCTGGTACTAGAATTATCAGACACAGATTATAAAACAAAGCTTACTAAGTTTATTTATTTTTTAAAGATTTTTATTTATTTATTTGACACAGAAAAAGAGAGAGAGAGAAAGAGAGAGAGCATAATCAGGGGGAGCTGCAGGCAGAGGGAGAGAGAGAAGCAGGATCCCCACGGAGCAGGGAGCCCGATGTAGGGCTCAATCTCAGGCAGATGCTTAACTAACTGAGCCACCCAGGTGCCCCAAACAATGCTTACTAAATTTAAAGAAAGGAAACAGTTGATGGGAAAAACAAGAAGCAATAAAAACGGCTACCTAAAGACAAAGAAGAGAAAAGGAGACAAGGATGGAAGTGAGATTTCTATAGTTTGGAATTTGGAATCAGGTAAATGCTCTACATATTCTAGGAATGAAATTAAATTTTGAAAAAGCAACCTCTAAGACATGAAAATAAACTGAAATCAGGGGCACCTGGGTGGCTTAGTGGGTTAAGCCCCTGCCTTCAGCTCAGGTCATGATCTCAGGGTCCTGGGAACAAGCCCTGCATCAGGTTCTCTGCTCTCCTCTCAGCACAGAGCCTGCTTCCCACTCCACCCCCGCCTGCCTCTCTGCCTTTGTCAAATAAATAAATGAAATCTTTAAAAAAACAAGAAACTGAAACCAGTATATCTCAATATATATAAAATATAGTAACACGCACAGTGCAGTTTAAGTAGGATTTAGTCCAGAGGCAAAAAGAACTAAAATTATTTCAAATTTCATCCACTAGTCTCATTAATAGTAAATACTATTAATTTGAAACAAGTTTTCATATATGATAAATCAGATAAGTTATGAAGGTGAAAAAAGAATATCAGAAAATCACTAAACTCTACAGCTCTGAAATCCCTCTATGTATTAAAAATGTAATTTTTATTCCAATACTGAAATCAATCAATATGTTTTTGAAGGCCTGTATAATATTTTTTTCACTATCTGGTCCCTGACTACATTTCAAGACCTCATCTCCTATCATGCTACAGGCTAGCCAGTGATTTCCAACCTTTGTTGTATATCAGAATAATTATTTTTTTAAAAAGATTTTATTTATTTATTTGACAGAGAGAGAGATCACAAGTAGGCAGAGAGGCAGGCTCCCTGCCAAGCAGAGAGCCCAATGCAGGACTCGATCCCAGGACCTTGAGACTATGACCTGAGCCGAAGGCAGGGGCTTAACCCACTGAGCCACCCAGGCGCCCCCAGAATAATTATTTTAAAAAGGAGATTCTGGATGTCACGCTAGAGTTATTAAATCAGAATAAGACTCTCAGGGTGGGAGCAATCAAGAAGGTATACTTTGGAAAAGCACCCTGGATGCTTCTGCTCAGTTAGGGTAAAACCCCTGCTCAAGCCCTACAGTTACTACTTCAGTTCCTCAAACATGACAAGCTCTAAATATAGGCCAGCAAACCATAGCCCATGGCTCACATCCAACCCAATACCCATTTCTGTAAATAAACTTTCATTAGCACACAACTCTGTCCATTTGTTTATCCACTGTCTGTGGCTACTTTCACACTCACTGGCAAGGCTGAGTAGTCCTGACAGAGACAACATGGTTACAAAACCAAAAATATTTACCGTCTAGCCCGGTAACAGAAAAAATCTACTGTCTCCTGCTCTATCTTTGCACTTTTCTTCAAATACTTCTCCTGTCTTAATAAGATCATGCTCATCATTCAAAGCTCTGATTAGCATCATTTCTCTAAAGACTGAACTGGGTGAGCATCCCTATACGTTTTTTCATCATCCTCTGTATTTTCCCTGTATTACTCATCAGTATTTATTCTATGATGTCTATTTAATGACTACCTCCCCAACTAGACTGTAAGCTCTGTGAGGACAACACCCAGATGTGTCTTACTCACCACAGTGCCTGGTTCATTGCATGTACATATTAAGCAATTATTCAATGAATATCTCCCCGATTCTATACATTTCTTTTTCATTTTGTTTGATTCCTCACTATTCCAATCTCTTAAGGGAATTCTGAATCTAGAGTCTATCAGTGTATTTGTAATCTCATCCTGTATTGTCATCCACATGTTTGATATGCACACCGTCTGAATTCAAGTCACTGATAAAGGAATGAAGTAACAAAGATCTAACACTACGGTAAGGAATGAAAATAACTGGACTGATGATAAAGTCCTGAGAAGACCACACTTCCTCCCTTCAGAATATTGGTATGCATTAGATCAGCAGTCTTTGGTAAAGATTCCAACTCTAATTATAATATTATCTAGCCTACATTTTCTGTCTTGTCTAGAAGGATTTTTGAGAGCTTCTACTTCTCCACAGCCTTATCTTACCTGGTATCATCTCTACCCACGCAGAAATGAACTAATAATCACTCCTCCAGCTTTCTCACGACTGTACCTTTTCTCATTTCACCTCTCTGTATTATAGTAACATTTACAAGTTTGTCTTGAGTTTGGCACAAGCCCAAGCTCTTGAGAGGGTAGAAACTTAAATTAACTTTGAATCTCCAGAACCTAGCACAATACCCAAAATCAAGCTAACACTTAAAAAGGAATGACTGAACATGTCTTACAATTCAGACACACTAAATTTATGGCACTTACTATTTCTGCTATTGTAGTATTCCTATATAAAATCTAACAATCCTTCAAATGTCCTTACCTGCAGCAGAAAGGAAATAGCATAACTCAGTAGAGCAGGGTGATGAACTACATTTAAACTGTTTTTATACTCTGTTATTCCAGCTTTTTCTAAGACTTCAGGGTCAATATATAATCCTTTCTGGAAAGGTTTGGATGTCCACAGGCAACCAACCATGGCTGTCAAATAGTGATTAAATTCTTGATAGGTCTTGCTGCTGAAATTGAACTCTGGTTTTGTCTATTGGGAAAGAAAGAATATTCTCATTATCACCTAGCCTCCCTTTCCTTCTTATTCCCAGATCATATATATCCAAAACTCAATTTTTAAACACTGGTGATTTAATACAGAGCTTTATCATCCATACCTTTTGTACCAACTCATTTTTCTTGGCAGCTGTCAAATTTTTACGATACCTAAAAGGGAGAACAGAATGAAATTCTGAACATTAAATGCTTTTGAAATGTAAACATAAACAAAAGTGTACATTTTAAATGTAAATATATGCAGATGTGCACATACACAAATACCCAGCTGTCTAGTTAAGGATTTTATTCTTCTGTGCTATACTCTTCTCAAAGAATAAAAATTAATAGAGACTCAAACATTGAGTAATACATTTAAGATATGCACTTGACTACATGGAAATTATCCCTGAATAAAAAATAAAAAACAATGAGGAAAATGCTTTTAATGTTTCATTATAAAAAAAATTAATAGAGACTCAATAGCAGAAACTGATGGGGCACCTGGGTAGCTGAGTAGATTAAGCAACTGACTTCAGCTCAGGTCATGATCTCAGGGTCCTGGAACTGAGCACTGTCTAGGGCTCCCCACTTGAGGGGGAGTCAGCTTCTCCCTCTCCCTCTGTCCCTCCCCCTCCCCCCATTCATGCTTTTTATGTCTCTCAAACAAATAAAATCTTTTTTTAAAGAAAGAGCAGTCACTGATTTAAAACATGTTTTCTTAATGTAAAAAAAAGGTACAGTAGAAAGGATAAAGGAGAAACTTATAAATTTTTTTTTCTTGCCTAGGAACTATTACTTAATTAGTTTACAAAATTCTAACCTTGGCATAATCCTACAAGTTTTGCCAAAAGGGTCTACAACACTTGTGGACAAAAAGTGTAATTTAAGCCTATAAATGAAAGAACTAGAGGGGATTAGAAATAATACTTAGTTTCATATAATTGGCAATAAAATAGTTTCCCTAATTCCCAAAAAATGTTCGTTTTATCAGAGAAGCTACATAGACCTAAATCAGTTGTCAGTAAGTGACTAATTTTTCTTTAAGACACAGCAATGAGAATTAAAAATGCTGAGTGCACCACTACCACTGCACAAAAAATTCTTTAACTATGAATATTTAATTTTTAAAAATGAGTGTTAGCTGATACACAATGTTACATTAGTTTCAAGTGTACAACACAGTGATTTGACAAGTCTATACATTATGCTATGCTCAACATTCACTATAGCTATCACCTGTTACCATACAATGCTATTATAATATCACTGACTATATTCTCTATGCTGTGCCTTTTATTCCCATTAACTATGAATTTTTAAAATCCATATCCCCCACAGTGACACCTCAAAAACACAGTTAAAATAGACCCTTTTGGAAGATCATTACCGAAAGAAAGACATGTTTCCTATTTCCAAAGATTCTGGCAGAAAGTGGAAATAGTTTTATTGTATTTAATATTTTATTATATCTTATATAATAAGTTTATTATAGTATATTTATAAAATATAATTTATTGTACAGTTGAAAAACAAAGATAGAAGTATGATGTGTTCATTTAAAAACACAAGAAATGCTTTGTACCTGTGCATGATATAGCATAGCTGATTCAGGATACTGGAATCTAGGCTGAGGAGAGCAGAATAGAAGATCCCAGGAGGAAACAACACCACTAATGGAAGGTTGTAATTTATATATATGTCACACACCTTTTGGAAAGAATGATAACATCAGGATATAGATTATTCCCCAGAACTCCTGAACCAAGTTCACTCAAACAATTAGCAATAGAGAATAAGCAATAATAGAACATTAGATTTGGGCCTCGCTGATTCATAAATAGAATAGGGAGCCATAAGCCTGCTTAAAAATACACGTCACTAAACATCACACTTGCCATAGAGGATTATTTCTACAAGGTCGTTACTAAAATATTCCATTTTTTCTGGGAAGAGATCTTTGAATTGGGAAGAAAGAGGAAGGGAGAGCTTCTTTTACCTTAAGTCCCATTAATACTGATTTGTCATATTAGTTAGCTGTCAAGCTAGAAAACAAAGGAGCATACTTCTACATAAATATCTAACACAAGACAGTTAGTACAGGGAGGAAGCCAGGAAAACTGGGATTAGTGGGTACTTCTAGGATAATAGTTCTCTCTATATCAAATACTATAAAAAATTGAAGAAGACCAGAACTATAGGTACTATGAGAAATAAGGCAGTTGAAAGGTGGAAGTGGAGAGCTGAAGAAACAACAAGGTATTTTTATGTTTTTGCCAGGGGTCTGGGATATACAATGAATTAGCAAAAAGTGATGCTAGAGACAGATTTCTGTCTAGAGTCTGCATTCTTCCGGGGAATGTCTATTAAAGCAGTACCTGAACTCTTCATGAAAAGCACTTGTTTCTCCACTTTATGAAAGTCAGTTATTCAGGTGAGAATATGATCATTAACTTCAAAGTAAGTAGCTTATTTTAACTAAGCTAATAAGGTCAAAACCCAACTAAGAGTCATACATAAAATTTAAATAATAGAGCAGTAAAGCAGACCACCATCACAAAAATCTAAATAGAAAAAACTGGGATGTGTACTACCTTCTCATAGAAATCCACAATAAAGTGCAGTAAGAAAGTACTGTTGTTTTCCAAGCGCATTGCAGTAATGGACAGCTGCCCCACGTAGTGAATCAGTTCAGACACGGAGTTCATGGATCCACCTAAAGTTGTCTCTCTGAAATAAGAAATCATGATATTCAGATCCATATTAGCAAATGTTTTCACAATTTCTAAGCTAGAGGTAAATAATACATAGCAAAAAGTTGTTAAGGATTTCAAAAAACAATCAGTGCTCCAATGTATAATTGCCTTTTTTAAAAACCACAGTGATTAACCATAAAACTACACAGCCCTCCAGGGAATCATTAATATCTACTCACAGAACATCTTCAGCAACCATTCTACTAAATACCAGAGAAATAAAGGATTAAGCTCCACAAAGACCTTTGATTATATTCCCTATGTCCAGGAACCACAGCATTGAGCAAATTAGTTTCTAAGTATACAAATCAAGACCCAGTTTTAGCTGAATTCCTGAGCTGAAATGCTATTAAAAATATTTTCACTTTAACTGGAATTCAATTCAATCCAAAAAATGAATTAGAAAGATTTTTGGCATCTTTCTATCTTCCACTAAAACCCAAATGTAGATATGTCATATTCTTCCCAAATCAATGAACTGTGTCTCTTTAAATTACACCTGGGTATAACTGGTTCAATTTATCCATCTACTCACCCCTGTCCTTCAATCCACTGTTGAGTGGATTAGGAAAAGATCTAGAAATGTGATTTCACAGCTTTATCCTCTGATCTAGGTAGCCAACAATGGTTATGCACAAGAAATAAAGAACATCATATAGTTTTAGAGCCAGAGAAATGATGACGACTCTACCACTACCCACCACTATGATGGCTCAGTGCCAGAGCTAGCAGGGAAAGATTAGGAGACCATTCACAAAGGTGGACATCCTTATACTCAGCTGGCCATTTAAAAACTATATTTTAACTATGGTTTTTGGTAGCACCTGGCAAATGTGTCTAAAATAACTTGAACAATGATGACTGCTCAGAACAGCTTCCTTTGAAGTCTTTCTCCCCAGGACACCAGAGGCATTTTGGATGAAACAATTCCCTATTCAGGATTGCCTCCTACTCTCCCCACCTACAGTAGTACATTTACCATCCTTGGCTCCCACCTATTAAATACTGGTACCACAATTTTCCCATTCACTGTACCAACCAAAAATGCCCAATGAAGGACCACTTCTGAGAATGGTTTCCTACCCTACATAATACGACTACAATTTACTCCCTTTGACAGTCACGTGGCATATGGTCATATGAGAGGGACATGGCATTACATCAATATCTCCAAAATAAAAGAAGTTACTGAGAACCTAAGAACTGTATTATAGATAGCAGCTCTTTCTGCCCACTGGTCCTGTCCCCGCGCTTTAATAAAACCACCATTTTACACCCCCAAAAAACCCCCTTATTATATAATGCTAAATGGTATTATGACATTAAAATTATCTATATTTATGTCCATTTGTTTAAGAATTTTAGAAAACAAAGCTCCTTTTATTTTTTTTAAAGATTTTTTTCAAATTTATTTATTTGAGAGAGAGAATGAGAGAGAGAGAGAGAAAGCATGAGCAGGGTGAGGGGCAGAAGAAGAAGCAGACTCCCTGTTGAGCAGGAAGACCAATGCAAGACTTGATCCTGGGACTCCTGGATCATAACACAAGCTGAAGGCAGACACTCAACAGACTGAACGACCCAAGTGCCTAACAAAGCTCCTTTTAAAATGCCCTCCCATGATGTAATGAGAGCTGGGTATTATATAAGGCTGATAAATCTCTGAACTCTACCTCTGAAACTAATTAACACACCATATGTTAATTGAATTTAAATAAAAATAAATAAATAAATGCCCTCCCAAAATTTATGACATTAATTTAAAAAGGCTGCTAGGAATTTTGGAAATAAAGGAATTGTAAAGTTCCTATATCAGGGTGCCTTAAGACTCACATTGTAAATTTCCCAACGATTATAAACTCAAACATACTCTTCTTAATAGAATTGAGATGTTTGAAGAGGCTAAACATTTAAATTAATTTGTGATCATGGTTCTCAAACTTTAGCTAGCACCAACATCATGAGAGCATTTGTTAGAATACCAATTACTAGGTCCTACCTTCAGAGTTTATTTTAGTAGGTCTATGTTAAGGTCTGAGACTTTGTATCTCTAACAAGTTCCCAGTGATGCTGACACTACTGGTCCAGGGACCAGACTTTGAGAAGCACAGCCTTACAAGATGCTTTTACTACTCAAAATGCTCCATTTCCTTCTAAAAGTAAAAAACATACATAGTATACAGACACACTGCAAAAATGAATACAAAGAACTGAGAACAATTTCCAGGCAACTCCCAAGAAGCTTCTATTCACCATGCTCATCTCAAAGTAAAAGATCACTATAGAGGTAAGAACATATAGAAAAGTAGGAGCTAATCTTGAGGCACCTGGGTGGCTCAGTGGGTTAAAGCCTCTGCCTTTGGCTCAGGTCATGATCCCAGGGTCCTGGGATCGAGCCCTGCACTGGGGTCTCTGCTCAGCGGTGAGCCTGCTTCCCTTCCTCTCTCTCTGCCTGCCACTCTGCCTACTTGTGATTTCTCTCTGTCAAATAAATAAATAAATAAAAAATCTTGGAAAAAAAAAGTAGGAGCTAATCTAACCAAGCTAACCACTAAGTACATGCAACTGAAGCTGAGGGATCCTTATGATTTGTATAAGGAAGATTATGTATAAATAAGATTAAGTAAGATTATGACTGATAATATAGGGAATTTGAATGTTGATTAGATATTTAAAGATATTAAGAACTATTTATTTTTTATACATCAGAGAAAGACAAATACCATATGATGTCACGTATATGTGGAAAAACAAAACAAATGAATAAAACAAAAAAACAGGAACAGACTCATAAATACAGAGAACTAATGGCTGCCAGAAGAGATGGAGGTGGTGGGGGCGGGGGGAGACAAAACAGGTTAAGGAGATTAAGAGGTATAATAACTTCTAGTTATAAAATAAGTCACAGGGTTATATACACAATGGAGTATTATGCCTCCATCAGAAAGGATGAATACCCAACTTTTGTAGCAACATGGATGGGACTGGAAGAGATTATGCTGAGCGAAATAAGTCAAGCAGAGACTCAAGTATCATATGGTTTCACTTATTTGTGGAGCATAACAAAGAACATGGAGGACATGGGGAGATGGAGAGGAGAGGGAGTTGAGGGAAACTGGAAGGGGAGATGAACCATGAGAGACTATGGACTCTGAAAAACAACCAGAGGGTTTTGAAGGGGCGGGGGGGTGGGAGGTTGAGGAACCAGGTGGTGGGTAATAGGGAGGGCACGTACTGCATGGAGCACTGGGTGTGATGCCAAAACAATGAACACTGTTATGCTGTAAATAAACAAATAAAAAAAAAAAAAGACTTACATGTCAGCATTGAAAAAAAAAAAGTAAGTCACAGGGTTGAAAAGAACAGCATAGGAAATATTGTCAACAATATAGCAATTAACTTTGGTGACAGAGGGCAACTGCATTTATCATGGTTAGTACTACGTAGTATATAGAATTGTCAAATCACCATGTTGTACACTAATATATTATTGCATGGCAACTGTATTTCAATTAAAAATGTTTTTAGGTGGGTGCCTGGGTGGCTCAGTGGGTTAAGCCTCTGCCTTCGGCTCAGGTCATGATCTCAGGGTCCTGGGGTCGAGTCCCACATTGGGCTCTCTGCTTAGCAGGGAGCATGCATCTCCTTCTCTCTCTGCCTGACTCTCTGCCTACTTGTGATCTGTCAAATAAATAAATAAAATCTTTAAAAAAATGCTTTTAGGGCACCTGGGTGGCTCAGTTGGTTAAATGTCTGACTTCAACTCGGATCATGATCCTAGGGTCCTGGGATCAAGCCCCATATCGGGCTCCCTACTTGGCGGGGAGTCTCCTTCTCCCTCTTCCTCTACTTCTCCCCCTGCTTGTGCTCTTGCTCATTCTCTCTCACTCAAATAAATAAATAAATAAATAAAATATTTAAAAAAATTAGAATATTTTTAAATGATGATAAATAAAGCTATTAATTCTTTTGGTGTTATACTGGTTATCATTTTTCAACAGCTGAAATGATGTCTGGGTTTTGCTTTTTGCTTAAGAAAATCTAGAACAGGGCGCCTGGGTGGCTCAGTTGGTTAAGCAACTGCCTGCAGCTCAGGTCATGATCCCGGAGTCCTGGGATCGAGTCCCGCATTGGGCTCCCAGCTCCATGGGGAGTCTGCTTCTCCCTCTGACCTTCTCCCCTCTCATGCTCTTTCTCACTCTCTCTCTCAAATAAATAAATAAAATCTTTAAAAAAAAGATTTAAGAAAATTTAGAACAATGAAATCTTGAAACACTACATCAAAAACTAATGATGTATGATGACTAACATAACACAATAAAAAAAAGGTATACTGCAAAAAAGAAAGAAAGAAAGAAAGAAAATCTGGAACAGAGGAAGAAGAAAGGGAGGAGTGTTAGAAATTTAAAAAAAAATCTGGGGTGCCTGGGTGGCTCAGTCAGTTAAGCATCTGATTTCAGCTCAGGTCATAATCTCGGGGTCCTGGGATCAGGACCCGCATCAGGTTCCCTGTTCAGCGGAGAGTCCGGTTGGCCCTCTCCCAGCTTGTGTGTGTGTGCATTCTCTCGCTCTCTCTCAAATAAATAAATATATAAAATCTTTAAAAAAAATTAATCATGACCTGGTAACTGCTGAAGTTGGATGATGCACACATAGGGGTAACACTGTATCATTTTCTATACTTTTTTTTAAAAAGATTTTATATGGGGGCACCTGAGTGGCTGAGTTGGTTAAGTATCTGCCTTCTACTCAGGTCATAATCCCAGGGTCCTGGAATCAAGTCCCACATTGGGCTCCCTGCTAGGTGGGAAGTCTGCTTTTCCCTCTCACCACACCCCTCCCCCTGCTTACTCTCCCTCACTCTCACAAAAATAAATAAAATCCTTTAAAAAATAAAATAAAAGATGTATTTATTTTAGAAAGGGGGGAGGGGCAGAGAGGGAGGAGGAGCAGAGAGGGAGAGAGGCAGAGGGAGGGGCAGAGAAGGAGAGAATCCCCCTATTTTCTACTCTTTCGATTATGTTTGCAGTTTTCTACAACAAAGGATTTTTAAAAATAAATGTTAAAGAATAATGTGGCTGATAATATAGGGGAAACCAAGGATTTTAGTGGAAAGATTCAAAGCACACCTTTAATAATAATCAACATAATGGAAATCTGGGGCTCTTTATTCCAAAGTGAAAATACTATACATAATCAAGTAATTAACTGATTAATGTATATAATCAAAAGACACCAAAGAAACAAACAAAAAAAAACCCCAAAACTGTACTGCAAAATTACAGATTTTCCTAGCCATTATCAGACTGATTTTACATATAAGTAAGAACATGTTTTCTAAAGTGAGCTAAACTGAATGGAAGTCAAATGTGTAAGTTCTAACGTCACCTCTCCAATATTTTGCTACAATAACTCTTGCAAGTCACTTAAGAGGCTTAGGGGTTGTTTTCTGATTTACAGAACTGAACTTGAGGAATTACCCTTCCTCACAGGATTGTAGGGAAAAGAGCGAAAAGTTACAAAAAATTTTTTTTAGAAAACTATGATTAAGCATTTACAATAAGGTCTCATGACACACTATTAAATTCTACATGCAAACATTTTTGTACAGATCATTTCTTGTGGAGTGTTGTAAGACTCACAGAGGACTGTTCATCACTGGTTTCATGTGGATGTCTGCAGAAAGCCACAACAGCCAATTCTGCAGTAGTTCTTTCAGACACTGGAGAACACTACACTGAGAAGGCAAAAGAAAACAAAACAAAAAAATCATTCATAAAATCATTCAGACACACTTTAGTGTTGAGAACTAACAAATTAAACCAGAGGCTTAGAGATGGAAGGGACCATTGGGATGATTGCATCCAGCTACTGCATCCTGCATCAGAGCCCAATAGCTACTACTCCAGCCTGATCAGTCTCCAAAAGATAGTACAAGTTTATTGCTATTTTCTCTACAAGACTGCCCCCAGCTTATCAGCCCAGGAACAGACTCTTGTTTCTCTAAATTATATTCATTTATAACATATATTACATCTTCAAATACAGTATCACCCACTACTTAGTATCTCCACTCAGAGATCCTTTGAAGTTGCTATGGAAATGAGTTGCCTATCCTTTTCATCCTGTGTCACAACTATAATTTACTCCCTTTTTGACAGTCAAAAAATTTATCTTACCTTCTGTAACTGGAAAACAAACAATTCTAGTTTTTCCTTTCCGAGGCTTTGCCTTGATTTCTCAGGGCCTCATTTACAAAAAAACACAGTCTTAACAGAGATGTACCCAGCGCATTCATGAGGATAAATCTATAAATTTGAAAGCTCTCCACATCATCCCAAAACCTAATACAGGAAACCTTTATCACATATCCTTAACAAATACTGGCCTAGATGCTATCTGAGTATCTCCAGTGATAGGATGCTCACTTCACAGAACAGTTCAATTAATACTTTTTAAAGAAACTGACACCTGGAATCCAATCCACCAATTATTTAAAAGGACCCACAAAATCTTAGTCATTTTCCTCCAGGCAAAATATCCCTGCTTCCTTTACTATACCAGGTTAGAAATCATAAAGTCATCTTGTGTCCTTCATGTTTTTCTCTCCAAATCCTATCATTTTTCTTTCTTTTCAGAATGTCCAACTTCTCCGTCTCCAATCCCACTGTAACTACCCTTGCCCGGCCTTCACATCTCTGAGATTACTTTGCCCTCCTAGTCAGTCTTCTTTACTCTAGTCTCATCTTCCAAACCCCAATTCTTTCTCCATGGCTGCCAGACCCTTGTTATTTAAGTACTCTACGCATTATATCCATCTGCCCTCAAAAAACTGTGTATGGCAAAGGAATACCAGCATGTAACAAGGTCATGAAAAATATTCAAACTCTTTCCTTCCATCCAGTAACTTAATTCCTGGAAATGTATGCCAAAAGAATGAAGAAATCTGTATTATGAAGATGATCAACACAGTTATCTACTCCTACAAAGAAACAAAATAGAAATAATAATAGAAAAAAATTCACCATGGTATAACATCTATGGGCTATGAACAGATTTGACTATATTTGACAAATCTTATATCCTGGTTTTTAAATTTATTTTTTTCAGTATTTCATTTATTTATTTGCCAGAGAGAGAGAGAGGGAAAGCACAAGCAGGAGGAGTGGCAGGCAGAGAGAGGCAAACACCCTGCTGAGCAAAGAGCCCAATGCGGGACTCAATCATAGGACCTCAAAATCATGACCTGAGCCGAAGGCAGACGCTTAACTGACCGAGCCACCCAGGCATCCCAGTTTTTAAATTTATGTACACTCTTTTTGTAATTATACAGGAGACATAAATCAATGTGGACAGAAATTAGAAAATTAACATGCCACAATGAAAATAGCATTGTTACAGTAGATTTGTAGAATTTTCTCATTCATAATTCTTCAATGAGAAAAATTGTTTGCTGATAGACACAACCAGCTAAGCACAAACAAAAGCACTGAAAATGTTTTAATAGACTTTTAAAAATATTATTTATTTGTTATATGAAGCTAAATAATCAAGTCATACAATAGCTAAAATAATATTAAGTCATTAAAAATCCTCATAAACTATACTCTGGTTCCTCTTCAGAGCATATAAATATTTTACCTTTTAAAATCCTCATAAACTGGGCCACCTGGGTGGCTCATTCAGTTGAGTATCTGACTCGATTTCAGCTCAGGTCACAATCTCAGTCAGGGTGTGATAGAGCCCTAAGACTCTCTCACTCCCCCTTTTCCTCTGCTCCCCCCATATAATTTTAAAACAACAATAATAATAATAATAACTCATAAACTAACTGAATCTCTAGCTAATTCTACTACCATGTCACACTGCTGTTATCCTTAGCCACCTACCAAAATGAAAGCCCCTTTTGTCACTTATTCTTTCTTATACTCTGTACTTCTCTGTGCTTCTTCCCCCTTTCATCCTTCTTTCCCCCTTCTCATCCCTCTCAAATCTTTCAATTAGTTTCCAGAACTTCTATTCCATGGTAATCTAAACCTATACCTTCAATATTCTTCAAAGTATGCTTTCTGTCTTATTATACTCATATCCTGGCTCTCCCTCAACACCCAAGGACACCGTTTTATCTGAATACATTTTCTTATTCCACTTCAACATCTGGAGCACTGCCCTTGCTCCCCACTGCTAACATGAGAATATAAGCCTCTTCCTTGAGAAGGTAAATATAAAATCAGAATGACTCTCCCTTTAAGAAAAAAGAAATCTGGTTCTGCCCCCACCTTCCATTAAAACTGCTCACAAAGGGGCGCCTGGGTGGCTCAGTGGTTTAAGCCTCTGCCTTCGGCTCAGGTCATGATCTCAGGGTCCTGGGATGGAGCCCCGCATCGGGCTCTCTGCTCAGTGGGGAGCCTGTTTCTCTCTCTGCCTGCCTCTCTGCCTACTTGTGACCTCTGTCAAATAAATAAATAAAATATTAAAAAAAAAAAAGATTCTCTCTCTCCCTCTTCCTCTGCTCCTCAATCCCACCCCACCCTCTAAAAAAAAAAAAAAACTGCTCACAAAGGTAGCACAAAACTTCTGTATTATCAATTTCAAAAGAAACTTTCTTTGGTCCTCATTTTTCTGGATCTTCCTGGGATATATGGCAACATTATTCCTTCACTACTTCTTGATATCCCGTATTCCCTTTGTTTCCTTGACACTACTATTCTTCTGGTTCTTTTCATACCTCTTGAGAAGGTTCTTTCACGGACTCACCTATTTAGCTAAGAATACTGAGTATTCCTGAGTTCTGTCCTTGGCCCACCAACTATTTACTTTCCTCTATCGCTTTTTCTCCTCAGACTCCTGTTCTCAAATATATGTATATGTGTATAAATGTATACATAGTTATTAGGTTAAACCATATGAAATCGCCATTGATCAAACATCTTTGACTTATAAAAATGGCAATTTCGGGGGTACCTGGGTGGCTCAGTCAGTTAAGCCACTGCCTTTGGCTCAGGTCATGATCCCGGGCTCCTGGGATCAAGCCCCACATCGGGCTCCTTGCTGAGCAGGAAGCCTGCTTCTCTCCTGCCTACCACTCCCCTTACTTGTGCTTGCCCTCTCCCTCCCTCCCTCCCCCCCACCCCCATCAAATAAATAAAAACAAATCTTTTAAGAAATGGCAATTTCGTATGGTTTGACCTAATATTTATAGATAAACAGCTCTCTAGATTGGTGGAGTAAGAGAAGAGATAAAAAAATAACCCAATTGTGGGGAGGAGTCAAGATGGTGGAGAAGTAGCAGGCTGAGACTACATCAGGTAGCAGGAGATCAGCTCGATAGCTTATCTAAACATTGCAAACACCTACAAATCCAACGGGAGATCGAAGAGAAGAAGAACAGCAACTCTAGAAACAGAAAATCAACCACTTTCTGAAAGGTAGGACTGGCGGAGAAGTGAATCTAAAGCGACGGGAAGATAGACCGCGGGGGGAGGGGCCGGATCCTGGCAAGCAGCGGAGGAACGGAGCACAAAATCAGGACTTTTAAAAGTCTGTTCCACAGAGGGACATTGCTCCAGAGGCTAAACCAGGGTGAAGCCCACGCGGGGTCAGCGTGGCCCCAGGTCCCGCAGGGTCACAGAAGGATCGGGGGTGTAAGTGTCGCAGAGCTCGCAGGTATTAGAACGGAGAAGCCGGCTGCAGAGACAGAGCCGAGGACTGAACTCTCAGCTCGGGGTTACCTTGAACTGGTCGCGGGCTGGGTGAGCTTGGAGCGCGGCTAGAGGCTGGGGATACGGGACTGATTGGGTGCTGTCCTCTGGGGGCACACTGAGGAGTGGTGGCCCAGGCTCTCGGCTCCTCCGGGCCGGAGACTAGGAGGCCGCCATTTTCATTCCCGTCCTCCGGAACTCTATGGAAAGCGTTCAGGGAACAGAAGCTCCCAAAAGCGAACCCGAGCCGATTACTTAGTCCGGCCGCCGGTAAGGGCGGTGCAATCCCGCCTCGGGCAAAGACACTTGAGAGTCACTACAACAGGCCCCTCCCCCAGAAGATCAACAAAATATCCAGCCAGGACGAAGTTCATCTATCAAGGAGAAAGCAGGTTCAATTCCTAAGACAGCAGCGCAGTTCCAGAGGAGGAGAAAGCAAAGCACGGAACTCATGGCTTTCTCCCCATGATTCTTTAGTCTTCCGGCTACTTCAATTTTTTTTTTCTTTTTTCAATTTTTTTTCTTTTTTCTTCTTCTGCTAAATTGTTTAAAACTTTTACCCTTTTCTTTTTTAACGTTTTTTGACTAGTTTATCTAAATATATATATTTTTTCTTTCTTTTTTATATTTTTTCTTTATTTGTTTTATTAATTAAATTTTTTTTCTTTTTTTTTTTCTGAACCTCTTTTTATCCCCTTTCTCCCCCCCCCACAATTAGGGGTCTCTTCTCATTTAGTTACAGCGCATTTTTCTGGGGTCTTTGCCACCCTTTTAGTATTTTATTTCCTCCTTCATATCCTCTTATCTGGACAAAATAACAAGGCGGAAAAAATCACCACAAACAAAAGAACAAGAGACAGTACCGAAGGCTAAGGACCTAATCAACACAGACATTGGTAATATGTCAGATCAAGAGTTCAGAATGACAATTCTGAACATTCTAGCCGGGCTCGAAAAAGGCATGGAAGATATTAGAGAAACCCTCTCTGGAGATATTAAAGCCCTTTCTGGAGAAATTAAAGAACTAAAATCTAACCAAGTTGAAATCAAAAAAGCTATTAATGAGGTGCAATCAAAAATGGAGGCTCTCACTGCTAGGATCAATGAGGCAGAAGAAAGAATTAGTGATATAGAAGACCAAATGACAGAGAATAAAGAAGCCAAACAAAAGAGGGACAAACAGCTACTGGACCATGAGGGGAGAATTCGAGAGATAAGTGACAGCATAAGACGAAACAACATTAGAATAATTGGGATTCCAGAAGAAGAAGAAACAGAGAGGGGAGCAGAAGGTCTATTGGAGAGAATTATTGGAGAGAATTTCCCTAATATGGCAAAGGGAACAAGCATCAAAATCCAGGAGGTGCAGAAAACCCCCCTCAAAGTCAACAAGAATAGGTCCACACCCCGTCACCTAATAGTAAAATTTACAAGTCTTAGTGACAAAGAGAAAATCCTGAAAGCAGCCCGAGAAAAGAAGTCTGTAACATACAATGGTAAAAATATTAGATTGGCAGCAGACTTATCCACAGAGACCTGGCAGGCCAGGAAGAGCTGGCATGATATATTCAGAGCACTAAACGAGAAAAACATGCAGCCAAGAATACTCTATCCAGCCAGACTATCATTGAAAATAGAAGGAGAGATAAAAAGCTTCCAGGACAAACAAAAACTGAAAGAATTTGCAAACACCAAACCAACTCTACAGGAAATATTGAAAGGTGTCCTCTAAGCAAAGAGAGAGCCTAAAAGTAGTAGATCAGAAAGGTACAGAGACAATATACAGTAACAGTCACCTTATAGACTAATAATGGCACTAAATTCGTATCTCTCAATAGTTACCCTGAATGTTAATGGGCTAAATGCCCCAATCAAAAGACACAGGGTATCAGAATGGATAAAAAAACAAAACCCATCAGTATGTTGCCTACAAGAAACTCATTTTAGACGCGAAGACACCTCCAGATTTAAAGTGAGGGGGTGGAAAACATTACCATGCTAATGGGCATCAGAAGAAAGCTGGGGTGGCAATCCTTATATCAGATCAATTAGATTTTAAGCCAAAGACTATAATAAGAGATGAGGAAGGACACTATATCCTACTCAAAGGGTCTGTCCAACAAGAAGATCTAACAATTTTAAATATCTATGCCCCTAACGTGGGAGCAGCCAACTATATCAACCAATTAATAACAAAATCAAACAAACACATCAATAATAATACAATAATAGTAGGGGACTTGAACATTCCCCTCACTGAAATGGACAGATCATCCAAGCAAAAGATCAACAAGGAAATAAAGGCCTTAAATGACACACTGGACCAGATGGACATCACAGATATATTCAGAACATTTCATCCCAAAGCAACAGAATACACATTCTTCTCTAGTGCACATGGAACCTTCTCCAGAATAGATCACATCCTGGGTCACAAATCAGGTCTCAACCGGTATCAAAAGATTGGGATCATTCCCTGCATATTTTCAGACCACAATGCTCTGAAGCTAGAACTCAATCACAAGAGGAAAGCTGGAAAGAACCCAAATACATGGAGACTAAACAGCATCCTTCTAAAGAATGAATGGGTCAACCAGGAAATTAAAGAAGAATTGAAAAAATTCATGGAAACAAATGATAATGAAAACACAACAGTTCAAAATCTGTGGGACACAGCAAAGGCAGTCCTGAGAGGAAAATATATAGCGGTACAAGCCTTTCTCAAGAAACAAGAAAGGTCTCAAGTACACAACCTAACCCTGCATGTAAAGGAGCTGGAGAAAGAACAAGAAAGAAACCCTAAAGCCAGCAGGAGAAGAGAAATCATAAAGATCAGAGCAGAAATCAATGAAATAGAAACCAAAAAAACAATAGAAAAAAATCAATGAAACTAGGAGCTGGTTCTTTGAAAGAATCAATAAGATTGATAAACCCCTGGCCAGACTCATCAAAAAGAAAAGAGAAAGGACCCAAATCAATAAAATCATGAATGAAAGAGGAGAGATCACAACTAACACCAAAGAAATACAGACAATTATAAGAACATACTATGAGCAACTCTACGCTAACAAATTTGACAATCTGGAAGAAATGGATGCATTCCTAGAGACATATAAACTACCACAACTGAACCAGGAAGAAATAGATAACCTGAACAGGCCCATAAATAGTAAGGGGATTGAAACAGTCATCAAAAATCTCCAAACAAACAAAAGCCCAGGGCCAGACGGCTTCCCAGGGGAATTCTACCAAACATTTAAAGAAGAACTAATTCCTATTCTCCTGAAACTGTTCCAAAAAATAGAAATGGAAGGAAAACTTCCAAACTCATTTTATGAGGCCAGCATCACCTTGATCCCAAAACCAGACAAGGATCCCACCAAAAAAGAGAACTACAGACCAATATCCTTGATGAACACAGACGCAAAAATTCTCGCCAAAATACTAGCCAATAGGATTCAACAGTACATTAAAAGGATTATTCACCACGATCAAGTGGGATTTATTCCAGGGCTGCAGGGTTGGTTCAACATCCGCAAATCAATCAATGTGATACAACACATTAATAAAAGAAAGAACAAGAACCATATGATACTCTCAATAGATGCTGAAAAAGCATTTGACAAAGTACAGCATCCCTTCCTGATCAAAACTCTTCAAAGTGTAGGGATAGAGGGCACATACCTCAATATTATCAAAGCCATCTATGAAAAACCCACCGCAAATATCATTCTCAATGGAGAAAAACTGAAAGCTTTTCTGCTAAGGTCAGGAACACGGCAGGGATGTCCATTATCACCACTGCTATTCAACATAGTACTAGAAGTCCTAGTCTCAGCAATCAGACAACAAAAAGAAATTAAAGGCATCCAAATCGGCAAAGAAGAAGTCAAACTCTCACTCTTCGCAGATGATATGATACTATATGTGGAAAACCCAAAAGACTCCACTCCAAAACTGCTAGAACTTGTCCAGGAATTCAGTAAAGTGTCAGGATATAAAATCAATGCACAGAAATCAGTTGCATTTCTGTACACCAACAACAAGACAGAAGAAAGAGAAATTAAGGAGTCAATCCCATTTACAATTGCACCCAAAACTATAAGATACCTAGGAATAAACCTAACCAAAGAGGCTAAGAATCTATATGCAGAAAACTACAAACTACTCATGAAAGAAATTGAGGAAGACACAAAGAAATGGAAAAATGTTCCATGCTCCTGGATTGGAAGAATAAATATTGTGAAAATGTCTATGCTACCTAAAGCAATCTACACATTTAATGCAATCCCTATCAAAATACCATCCATTTTTTTCAAAGAAATGGAACAAATAATCCTAAAATTTATATGGAACCAGAAAAGACCTCGAATAGCCAAAGGAATATTGAAGAACAAAGCCAAAGTTGGTGGCATCACAATTCCAGACTTCAAGCTCTATTACAAAGCTGTCATCATCAAGACAGCATGGTACTGGCACAAAAACAGACACATAGATCAGTGGAACAGAATAGAGAGCCCAGAAATTGACCCTCAACTCTATGGTCAACTAATCTTTGACAAAGCAGGAAAGAATGTCCAATGGAAAAAAGACAGCCTCTTCAATAAATGGTGCTGGGAAAATTGGACAGCCACATGCAGAATAATGAAATTGGACCACTTCCTTACACCACACACGAAAATAGACTCCAAATGGATGAAGGACCTCAATGTGAGAAAGGAATCCATCCAAATCCTTGAGGAGAATGCAGGCAGCAACCTCTTTGACCTCAGCCGTAGCAACATCTTCCTAGGAACAACGGCAAAGGCAAGGGAAGCAAGGGCAAAAATGAACTATTGGGACTTCATCAAGATCAAAAGCTTTTGCACAGCAAAGGAAACAGTTAACAAAACCAAAAGACAACTGACAGAATGGGAGAAGATATTTGCAAACGACATATCAGATAAAGGGCTAGTATCCAAAATCTATAAGGAACTTAGCAAACTCAACACCCAAAGAACAAACAATCCAATCAAGAAATGGGCAGAGGACATGAACAGACATTTCTGCAAAGAAGACATCCAGATGGCCAACAGACACATGAAAAAGTGCTCCACGTCACTCGGCATCAGGGAAATACAAATCAAAACCACAATGAGATATCACCTCACACCAGTCAGAATGGCTAAAATTAACAAGTCAGGAAATGACAGATGCTGGCGAGGATGCGGAGAAAGGGGAACCCTCCTCCACTGTTGGTGGGAATGCAAGCTGGTGCAACCACTCTGGAAAACAGCATGGAGGTTCCTCAAAATGTTGAAAATAGAACTACCCTATGACCCAGCAATTGCACTACTGGGTATTTACCCTAAAGATACAAACATAGTGATCCGAAGGGGCACGTGTACCCGAATGTTTATAGCAGCAATGTCTACAATAGCCAAACTATGGAAAGAACCTAGATGTCCATCAACAGATGAATGGATAAAGAAGAGGTGGTATATATACACAATGGAATACTATGCAGCCATCAAAAGAAATGAAATCTTGCCATTTGCGACGACGTGGATGGAACTAGAGCGTATCACACTTCGTGAAATAAGTCAATCGGAGAAAGACAACTATCATATGATCTCCCTGATATGAGGACATGGAGAAGCACCATGGGGGGTTAGGGGGATAGGAGAAGAATAAATGAAACAAGATGGGATTGGGAGGGAGACAAACCATAAATGACTCTTAATCTCACAAAACAAACTGTGGGTTGCTGGGGGGAGGTGTGATTGGGAGAGGGGGAGGGGGCTATGGACATTGGGGAGGGGAGGTGAACCATAAGAGACTATGGACTCTGAAAAACAACCTGAGGGTTTTGAAGGGTCAGGGGTGGGAGGTTGGGGGAACAGGTGGTGGGTAATAGGGAGGGCACGTTTTGCATGGAGCACTGGGTGTTGTGCAAAAACAATGAATACTGTTACACTGAAAAAAATAAATAAAATGAAAAAAAAAATAACCCAATTGTAAGATAGGAAGAAAATCACAAAAGGCTGCAAAATGAGGTCCCTAAAAATGCATTAGCTTGGAGAAGTGGTATGTACTGTCACATGAATGATGCTATTGGTCAGGTAGTAAGTACAAGTAATATAAATAAAACTCAAATCCAAGTTATTGTAACAGGTAACTAATAAGGTGCCATTTAAACATGACAAACACTAACCAGGACAAAACATCTTCCTGTAAATGTGGCCAACAGTAAGTGATTTAAGGTGAAAACAATGTTACAAAAGAAACATTGCTTTTACTGTCATTCTTCTGGAAAAGGAATAACCATTCTATACAAAGTGGTTCTCAAACTCACTTGGGTAAAACCCTTGGAAGCCACAGTGGTCTTTTTGGGGAATACCCCAAAATGGTAACACATTTTAATTTTATTGTATAAGGTTGGAACAATGTTATTAGCAGAAAATGAGTATGTAATAAATATACAATATGAATGTCACAGGGGTTTTGTTTTCTTTGGTCACTACTGTATTCCCAGTGTCAAGAAGGGCATCTAGTACATGGTAGGTTCTCAATAAATATTTGTAAAATAAGTCTATCTACAAAAATATCAACCAGAACAATCAAAGTATGGTTAAGCATTGCCCACTTTTTTCTTATTAACACAAATCTGACACCTGTTTATTCACTTTGTCATCTGCTACAAGTGAAAACAGTCCAGGAAATTATATGCAACGAAACCTTTAAAACAGAAAATTCTGTGCATTAACTTTGATCTGAGTAATGCAGCACCTCAAGTCCAGGTCCAAGGGAATCCTGCTGAAAAACCAACACTTCAGTATGGGTTTGGAATCATGTACCACTGGCCATAAAACGATACTTCCTATTCAATTTAAACAAGACAGTTTTTTTTTTTACCTTGAAATAAATGCTTGATGTAAAGAAGAGCTGTGCTAGATGGTCAAAAAGAAGTGGTTTCATCTCTAGGAATTAAAAAAAAAGATTATTCAAGATTCCTTTAATTAATACTATACTGAGTTAAAAGACCCCAAATTTTCATGATACATACCAGAGAAGCTATTAAAAGGAATCCAGGTCACAAGTTGAAGGAACTGTGATCGACAACAGAAGCCATCCCAGAGAGGAAGGCTCTTATACAGGAATGTTTCACAGGAATAAAACCCCTCCTATAACAAAAGCCAATAGTAAAAACTCATATGAAACTCCTTGAGGGGCACCTGGGTGGCTCAGTCGTTAAGCGTCTGCCTTTGGCTTGGGTCATGATTCAAGGGTCCTGGGATCGAGCCCCACATCAGGATCCCTGCTCAGCGGGAAGGCTGTTCTCCCTCTCCCACTCCCCTGCTTGTGTTCCCTCTCTGGCTCTCTCTCTATATCAAATAAATAAATAAAATCTTAAAAAAAAAAGAAAAGAAACTCCTCGGTCCATAGCTACTCTCTAAACAACCAGTTTAGGGGCACCTGGGTGGCTCAGTGGTTTAAGCCTCTGCCTTCGGCTCAGGTCATGGTCTCAGGGTCCTGGGATTGAGCCCTGCATCGAGCTCTCTGCTCAGCAGGGAGCCTGCTTCCCCCCTCTATGCCTACTTGTGATCTCTCTCTCTGTCAAATAAATAAATAAAAAGTCTTTAAAAAATTAAAACAACCTGTTTATTCTGTGCTATAGTTGTTTTACTCTTAGACTAAATTTTTTGTCATCAATATAATAAAAGCCTTGGGTTGGGTCCAGAGTTTCTCACAAAAAGGACCAGATGATTAACATTTGGATACATTACCATCTTCATCAACATACTTCTCAAATACCATAAAATAGCAATTGGAAAGAAGGTAGAAAGTCAAGTTATGGAATATTTTTAAAGATGAATAAAATGGTACTACTCTGGAGTATATGCAGTCATGTATACAATGTTTGGACGCCTGGGTTTCTCAGTCGGTTAAGCGTCCAGCTCTTGATTTCGGCTCAGGTCATGATCAGGGTGGAATCAAGCCCCTGTGTCAGGCTCTGTACTCTGTGCGGAGTCTGCTTGTCCCTCTTGCTCTGCTCCTCCCCTCTGTTCACTCACTCTCTCTCAAAGAAATAAATAAAATCCTGTTAAAAATGTATGCAATGTGGGTGCCTGGGTGGCTCAGTGGGTTCAGGCCTCTGCCTTCGGCTCAGGTCATGATCCCAGCATCCCGGGATCGAGCCCTGCATTGGGCTCTCTGCTCAGTGGGGAGCCTGCTTCCTTTCCTTTCTCTCTGCCTGTCTCTCTACCTACTTGTGATCTCTGTCTATCAAATAAATAAATAAAATCTTTTAAAAAATGTATGCAATATTATAATAGGGCTATAATTTCTTTAGAGGCCATAGACCAAATCCAAACTCTGGGCAGCTCCATCTGAAGGAACACTTGAGTGTGTAGACTGCTTATGTTTTCACCAAAGATTTAGGGCTTTCCTTTTTTCTTCCCTGTGTTGCCCTGAGCCTTAAAGAATGGCATGCACCAGGACTCCAACCTAGACTTTCTTTTCATGGCATGAATTCTCTGGATAATCTCATCTACAACATAGCTAAAACTACCACCTGTATCACGAGGAGTCCTAAAGCTATATATCTAGCTCAAATCTCATTCTTCAGCTCTAGACTCATTATCTATATACTGGATATGACCTTTCAGATATCCCACAGGCATCTTTTTTTAAAAAAAGATTTTCTTTATTTATTTATTTGACAGACAGAGATCACAAGAAGGCAGAGAGGCAGGCAGAGAGAGAGGAAGGGAAGCAGGCTCCCCGCTGAGCAGAGAGCCCCATGTGGGGCTCGATCCCAGGACCCTGAGATCATGACCTGAGCCAAATGCAGAGGCTTTAACCCACTGAGCCACCCAGGTGCCCCTCCCACAGGCATCTTTTAAGTCAAATTTCTGAGGCACCTGGGTGGTTCAGTCAGTTAAGCATCTGACTTCGGCTCACCTCAATGTCCCCAAGGTCCTAGGATCGAGCCTGTATTGGGCTGCCCACTCAGCAGTGAGTCGGCTTGTCCACTGCCCCTCCCTCTGCTCATGCTCTCTCTCTCTCAAATAAATAAAATCTTCAAAAACATAAGTCAAAATTCTTTCCTTCCAAGCCTGTTCCTTCTATATCCCCTTTCTTACTAAATGACAAGCAGGAAACCTAAAAGTCAACCTAAATGTATCCTTTTATCATCATTACCATAATATACATCCAACTTCCAATTCAATGGTTTCACATCAAATCCTTAAGATTTACTCATTTATTATGCACCTCTTTTGTACCAGGTACCAAGCTTAACACTTGTACAGGAACAAAAGTTAGACAAGGTTCCCACTGGCTGGAAGCTCATAATATGGGGAAAGACAGATACTGAAAGTGCCATGATACAGGTGAGCAGAGTGAACTAAGGAAGCACATAAAATAAACATCTAAACCAGACTAGGGCAATGAGTATAGGCTTCTTGATGGTGCTGATAAATGAACTGCAGCTTCAAGTACACCTAGGGTTACTTACATACACCAAATAATCAATTGGCTAAAACATTAAAAAAATATTGTTGATTATAAGAACACAAGTATTAACCCTATGAGGTCTATGTTACCAGCTAATTCAATTAGTTGAATGCATTCAATTATATCTTCAGTTTGTTCTCTTAAATTATAGACCTTTCTTTTTTTTTAAAGATTTTATTTATTTATTAGACAGAGATCACAAGTAGGCAGAGAGGCAGGCAGAGAGAGAGGTGGAAGCAGGCTCCCTGCTGGGCAGAGAGCCTGATGAGGGGCTCGATCCCAGGACCCTGGGATCATGACCTGAGTTGAAGGCAGAGGCATTAACCCACTGAGCCACCCAGGCACCCCAAATTATAGACCTTTCTTATTTGCATAAATTAACAAATTATTTCCTCAAACCCAACAATACAGAGATAAACATCAATTCAACTCAATTCTATTTATAAAAAGCTTTGAACTGAGCAAATACTGTTTACAAATTATGCCACACACCAACAAAGGGTATTCAGTGGATATCTAAATAAATTTTAGTAAGAAGTGGTGGAGTATACATGAAGAAAGTGGAATCTTACTTGTAAGAAGCACTGTGCCCTGATGATAGTGTCCAAGAAGTTGGTAAATTGTTTTCCATGTTCATAATTATTCATCTTGTACCAAATGCACTCTGGAACAGAAATATTAAACATAAGTATCTGGGTGAATGACAATAAAAACTATACAAATAATTACCGCTACTCTAAAGTGACGTGACAAATACAAACAAGTAACTAGTCTTATACACCCTAACCAACTTGCACTACAGATTATAACAGGTAGGTGGAAGTGATAGTGAGATGTTTCTCAAGAACTTAATGAGATAGGGAAAGCTTACAGTGAAAAAATAAACTAGTAAAACTGATATACAATAAATGTGATTAGCTTAAGTCACATAGTAGTCCAAAAGACTATACGTGTATGAGTTTCAGTAAGTGGTAATCTAATTATATCATATCCAATCTAAAGAAAAACTGAGCAAGAAAAGGAGAGTTAGCCTGGAACTAAATAAAACCAACTTTAAATACTTCAAGACGGGGAGCCTGAGTGGTTCAGTGGGTTAAGCCTCTGCCTTCAGCTCAGGTCATGATCTCAGGGTCCTGAGATCAAGCCCCACATTGGGCTCTCTGCTTGGCAGGAAGCCTGCTTCCCACTCTCTCTCTGCCTGCTGCTCTGCCGACTTGTGATCTCTCTCTCTGTCAAATGAATAAATAAAATCTTTTTAAAAAATTAAAAATAAATAAGTAAATAAATACTTCAAGAGTCAGGAGCAGCTTACCCAAGAAAGAAACAATCCGGTCAACAGAAATATGATCTCTAGAGAAACTGACCCCCTTAGAGGAATACAATGATCAGGCTTTATTTACTACCTGGCCTGGATGAAAAACTCCCTTATTGCTCTTTCCTTCAATTCTGTAATTAAGAAATCTTCTAATGACTAATTTGGCTCCCATCTATACTAATGGCAGAGAAGAGATACTATTGTTGGCAGACATGAATATTTTGGTCACCAAAAAGAATTACTTCTATTACAAAATAGTAAGTTGATATTCTGACGTATATATTAGTCTTCTCTGAGTGTGTTTAACACTAGTCTGATGATTCTGGGGCCTGAACAGTAAGTTTCTAGACATATATAGATGAAGAGGCTTTGGACTGTGATGGTCATCAAAATGGAGACACACAGTGAGTTTAGGTGGCCATCCAGCAATGTTTCCTTAACAACACACCTCCTTCCTTATTGTCTCCTAAAATTACAAGGAAAGCATACCAGCTCTAAATATATGATTATCAGAGAAATAGTTACAGCATATAAAGGCTCCTCCTATTTAGAATTTGTTACCCTTATAAAAGATGTGAACTATTTTGTTCCTTCCTCATTCACCTAATTCCTTTAAGTAACAATTTTTACCTTCTTGTAATGTTTGACTCAACCAGTGATAAAGCCTCAGTAAGATAGACTCATCTTTGACACAGTTAAGATAGTGAAGTAACAGAGAGTTGTTCAACACTGCACCCATCTGAGAAGGCAGCTGCAAAGAGAGATCAGTCAACTGTAAGTATATGAAAAGTAGGTTATAGCAACAAGGAAACCATCAGAAAGCAAATATATAACAAAAAGGGTATGAAAATCAAATGAAATATGCAGATAAGCATATGGTCCAATCACATACCTCTAAGCAGTGGATGTTCTGTAAGAGTTGAGGGAAGCTTTTAAGCTGTTCTAGTGGAAACGATTCATTGCTACTGAGATAATCAGAAAGAGTCATCTCTTTTTTCCCACATTCTTTAATGTAGCTACTAGAATTTAGCACTGGTATAACTGAGTAAGAATTCCATTTCTAAAGAAGAAAGACAATAAAACAATCTATCAATAGACTAAACAGACTACAAACTAAATGTAAAAGCAATTGTTGAGGTGGTTCAATTAATGAGGTCTGAATGTGGTTTGCATAGAATCCTGGGCAGTTGAAATGTATTTAAATATATATAATCTCTTCAAACATATGAATGTTTATTGTTTGGATTTAAGAAAAGAAACCTGCACAAATCATCTGGGCTATTACATACTTACTCTTTTTACAGGACGGACTTGACCTGGACCTAACATCAATTTTAGAGGTTCAGGAGGGGGTCCCTGATTCCTTTGCCTCACAGCAAATAGAGCTGCCTTCCACAGATTCTCTGAATTCTTAAAATAGATCTATAAAAAATTGGATTAAAGTACATGAGTAGGTACCCATAACCCAAAGCAATATAAAATTCCAAACTCTTCATTAACTGAAAGCATATTAATTATGAAACATTTTTCAGCCATGCAAATCCACTTAGGTTTTTTTCTGATCAAGAATCTATTAAATACATCAAATAAAATAAAAACAAAGTACCAATCCCTTAAAAAACTTTCCAGAAACAGTGCTGCAAAACTAGATCTTTTTTTAAAGACTTTATTTATTTATTTGTCAGAGAGATAGAAAGAACACAAACAGGGGAGTGGGAGGCAGAGGGAGAAGCAGGCTTCTTGCCAAGCGGGAAGCCCGACATGGGACTTGATCCCAGGACTCTGGGATTATGACCTGAGCCAAAGGAAGATGCTTAACCGAATGAGACACCCAGGCATCCCTGCAATACTAGATCTTAAAACAGTATGCTGTAAACATTTCAGTTCAAATCTGCAAGTTAACTTAATCAAAAATAACATATTTCAATCTCAATATGACTTACCACTCCTTAATCCCTTACCTTCTTCCTTGCAGGTAAAGATACAGAAATCAACGTAGGAGCAAAGAACTTATACAACGACAACAAAGCCTGGAGATGAGGCTGCATTCCCTGAAATGAAATAGGAAAATTGAAAAATTTTGATTTTCGACCCTATGGCATAAGGAAAACAAGTAATGATAAAGTAAACAGATTAAGTGTATATTCAGATCCTAATTTTACTATGTGATATGGTATAGGAAGATGATATAGAAAATCAAAGAACAGGGGAGCCTGGAATCGAGTTCCGCATCAGGCTCCCTACTCAGTCGGAAGCCTGCTTCTCCCTCTCCCACTCCCCCTGCTTGTGTTCCCTCTCTCACAGTGTCTCTCTCTGTTGAATAAATAAATAAAATCTTTTTTAAAAAAAGAAAATCAAAGAATAAATAACCAGACATTTAAATCAACTGTCATAAAACTACCCTCGCCAGCCTGTGGACTTCTCTTTTATGACCTTTTCTCCTACTTTACTTCTTATATTTTCTCTCTTCTTCTCTGTCCATGCCTTAGGTCTACCACTGATATCTGCTAGCATGGCTTACTTTCACTGGTAGCATACTCAGGACTCAAAGTTGATTTAGACAGAAAGGTGGGAAGACAAAAAGAGAAGCCAAGAAAACAGGGCAAAAGAAATATTAAAATCTTATTATCATAGTTCCTGGAAAATAAACTAGGAAATCCAACAACTGCAGTAGTCAAGCAGCTTGATAGAACTAAAACAAGTCTTAATATAAACATTTACTATTATAATGACAGCTGTCATTATTGCTGGATACCTGTGTTAGATATATCTGGCTATCCAGAGAAAGAATACAACTAAAATGAATTCCAAGAAAATAATCAAACTGCTTTTATTACAATTTTGTTGAATCAAATACTGTACAAAATAAGGAAGGCAGAAATGGGGCTTAGAAATACAGTATTCTTACTTTTATAACAGCTTCTTTTTTTAAGATTTTATTCATTTATTTGACAGAGATCACAAGTAGGCAGAGAGGCAGGCAGAGAGAGAGGGGGAAGCAGGCTCCCTGCTGAGCAGAGAGCCCAATGTGGGGCTCGATCCCAGGATCCTGGGATCATGACCTGAGCCGAAAGCAGAGGCTTTAACTCACTGAGCCACCCAGGTGCCCCTATAACAGCTTCTTGAAATTAAATTTGTTATAACAAAACCAAAATAATCCAGTTTATCTATGCTGAAATACCTTCCAATATCTGTTCTCATTGTCAATTAGTATCAGTGTTTGTTTTGACTTGAAATGTTTTTTGATAGAGCAAATATTTAGTAGAGGAGAGACCTTTAGAATTTATTGTCTAGTTAAATGAACTTATCTTAGTTGTTAAAAAGTTAACATTCTCTTCTTTTTTAAAA
Source organism: Meles meles (assembly GCF_922984935.1). Taxonomy (NCBI): domain Eukaryota; kingdom Metazoa; phylum Chordata; class Mammalia; order Carnivora; family Mustelidae; genus Meles; species Meles meles. The sequence goes on along the minus strand of NC_060087.1, from coordinate 83,351,147 downwards.
AGAATTCCAGTTAAACATGGCATATAGGACATATGGATTTAACTCTGGGTCCTCCCAAAGCCCCACTGAAAACTAAAGGAATGAAAAAGGCATAAAGAACAAATTCAAAGAGAACAAGAGAAGGGGCGCCTGAGTGGCTCAGTGGATTAAAGCCTCTGCCTTCGGCTCAGGTCATGATCCCAGGGTCCTGGGATCGAGCCCCGCATTGAGCTCTCTGCTCTGCGGGGAGCCTGCTTCCTCCTCTCTCTCTGCCTGCCTCTCTGCCTACTTATAATCTCTGTCTGTCAAATAAATAAATAAAATCTTTAAAAAAAAGAGAGAGAGAGAACAAGAGAAGACACAACAGCAAATGAAAAGATCCCAAAAAGATTTTAGAGCCTAGAATGAAAAGAAAATGGACAAAGAGTAGTGAATTTAGCAAAACAGAGAAAACAAAACCTAAGGTAGCAACAGAAAGACTCAAAAGCAACAGATTCAGGCTTGAGAACTCTCAAAAAGGCTCAGGAATTTGAGGGACCAGATACCTCTGAAAAGTGGAGGTAGCAGAAGTACAAGAGAGGCAGAAAATAGGATTGGTTGAAAACCTAAGTAGGAAGTACAGCCCCGGGCGCCTGGGTGGCTCAGTTGGTTGAGCGACTGCCTTCCGCTCAGGTCATGATCCTGGAGTCCCAGGATTGAGTCCCACATCTGGCTCCCTGCTTAGCAGGGAGTCTGCTTCTCCCGCTGACCTCTCTCCTCTCATTCTCTCTCTCTCTCTCTCTCTCAAATAAATAAATAAAATCTTTAAAAAAAAAAAAAGAAGAAGTACAGCCCCAAATTCCTTCCTCACCCCCTTTCACTGCTTACATCCCATGGGGCTAGTAGCCAAGTTTATAACCTATGATGGTAAATTTTATATGTCAACTTGGCTGGGTCCCACAGTGCCTAGATATTTAGTCAAACATTATTTGGGGTGCTCCTGTGAGAGTGTTTTACATGAGATTATACTTAAATTGATGGACTTTGAGTAGACTGCCCTTCATATGTGGGTGGCCCTCATTCAATCAGTTGAAAGCCCTTATAGAACAAAGAGACCAGCCTCCCCCAAGCAAGAAAGAATTCTCCAGAAGCCTACTTAAAAGAGTATCTATAACACCAGCTCCTTCTGGTTCTACAGCAGACTGCCTTTGGACTCAAACTGAAACATCAGCTCTCCAGGGTATCCAGCCTGTTGCCCCCCCTGCAGATTATGGACTTGCTAGCTTCATGATCATACAAGTCAATTCCTTATAATAAATACCCTTCTAAATATCTATACATGCATCCTATTGGTTCTGTTTCTCTAGAGAAGCCTAATACAACCCCTAGGCAGGAAATAAGAGAATTCCTCTCTGGGGAAAGTGACACAGCCATCTGTGGGGCTCCCCAGTGAAACATCAAGATCCTACAATGAACAAGTCCTGCTCACATGCAAAACCTTTCAATCACCATTTTAGTTCTTTACTATTAAATATGGAAAAACAAGGTTTGCCAGGCATTTGAGAAGGCCTCTACTATGAAAGACCAAACTAACTAAAGAAAGGAATTCTGAGGAAGCAGAGACAAAGCTGGAAATAGGGGGGGAAAATCATAGCCCAAGTCACATAGGCTCATGCTGGGCAGAGAGGAGAATCCTAGAAACTGTTCTTACCAACCCTCAGGGGAGAGCTATCTCCCCACCTCTGTTCCACAGATTGGTCTCAACAGGGCCTGGTGTATGTATGATAACAACATGCCTGCTCCACTTTCCACCATTCATGTTTGCCTCCAGAAAGACAATTTCTGTATTTTGTTTTGTTCATGGTTCAGTAATTACAGGGTATGAATGGGTATAGAGGGGATACATGCCCTGGCAGGTGTGAGAAATTCACATATTCAATTTATTTGCTCTAACATGCAGACTATGCCTGTAGCCACTAGACATGTTGGGTTACATGTAAGCACACTATGCCTTCTTGGTTTGATATTGTTGGACTTAACCAAATTCACGAAAATTCAGCCAATTAAAACAATTATAAATGCATCTTTATAGGGGTGCCTGGGTGGCTCAGTTGGTTAGGCGTCTGCCTTTGGCTCAGGTCATGATCACAGGGTCCTGGGATGGAGCCCCATGTAGGGCTCCCTGCTCAGCAGGTAGTCTGCTTCTCCGCTGTCTCTGACCCTCCACCTTGCTCGTGCTCTCACTCTCTCTCTAATGAATTAAAAATTTTTAAAAAATGCATCTCTATAAATGGGCATTGATAATGGGATAATTTAATAATATACTATATAAAATGTTATTAATGAAGTCATACGTTCAATGTCTGGGTTTAAAATTTTTATACAATCATGTACTAAATCATTTTCTTTTTTTCTTTTTTTTTAAAGATTTTATTTATTTATTTGACAGAGAGAGATCACAAGTAGATAGAGAGGCAGGCAGAGAGAGAGAGAGAGGGAAGCAGGATCCCCGCTGAGCAGAGAGCCCGATGCGGGACTTGATCCCAGGACCCTGAGATCATGACCTGAGCCAAAGGCAGCGGCTTAACCCACTGAGCCACCCAGGCGCCCCCTAAATCATTTTCTAAACTTGAACATATGCTGTTGTTTCAGTTAATACAAATCGGTAAGATCTTATTTATGCTAAGAATTTTCAGTAGTCCTCTGAAATACTTTGCTGTTCACATGGAAAAATGTACAACTTCTTCACCATTCATATTACTGTGAAATACAATTCAATTTGGACAGAAACATTATCACTGACATCTTCAGAGAGCTCAGCGAAGATATTGCACTGATAGAACCAAAACAGGGAGCTATGAGACAAGAACAATCGTTGAATTATACTAACAGGAAAGCATGTTACATGCACTGGAGAAGCATGAATGTGCACATGTGTTTGTGCTTTTCATTAAATTTGAACACCTTCAGGTAGATCATGCAGGCTCCAGCAGTTAGGATAGACACTACAACTTCCTACTGTTTCATACTCAAAGCTTCATAGACTTCTGTTACCTGACAGGTGTAGTGGAAATAACAATGTAAGAGAGCTGTAAGGACAAGAGATAACAGTCCGGGAATATACTGAAGTTTATGTGTCTAGAAAGGAATGTTTTCCTAAATCATATCCACAAAAACTTAAGCAAACAAACCAACAAACCAGCCATTTTACTTAAATAGAGGAAGTTTTTAATTACTCCCTGACACTTGTTTTCCAGCCGTGGCAACCCAGTTCCCTAACAGTTTTGCTGTTTGCCATCTATGTGTCTTTATTTATGCTGTTCCCTCTGCCCTTCTCTTCCTTCTTGGCCCAGTTAAATCATATTAATTCCTTAAAATTTCTCTCAAACATCACCACTCCTTCTTGAATCCAGTCTTACTCTGATTTTTTATTCCATTGACTAAGCTCCCCAGACAGTAAGTGCCTTGAAGATAATGACTCATTCAATTTTATATCCCCAAAACCCAGTAACACAGAGTACACTGCCAATTTTAGGGCTTTTTAATACTCACCACTTTGGCCTGAAGATCAAGCAGTTTTCTCACCCGAAATGGTTTGACTAGAAAAGGTAAAGAAAAGTACAACGCATGGGATTCAGAATAAAAACAAACTATGTGGCTCATATAGCACCTTCTTACAACACATCAAAAATATAAACACCCTGTTCCGTTAAACCAGTAAGCAGATGCTCTAAAAGTACTAAAATACAATTCCCACAAAATCTTGATATAGAACTAATGCTACCAGTTAACTTTGGAAAGGCCAATACAAATGATAATTCCATAGAGTAAATGTAATACAACTGGAATGAAAATACTCACCATTCTCTTTTTTGGTAAGTAAATATAACAAATGGCAGACATAAGGGCACTGTTAAAATATGAAAAATTTAAAAAGAGAAATGACAATATATCTTGAACAGAATGGCAACACATTTTCCTCAAATGTCAATCTTCTACTGATTAAGTGAAAAGGCTTCAGGATTCTGTTGAACAATAGTTCTAAAAGCTTCCGTTTTTCATACTACAACATAGTGGTAAAAGCCAATAGTGTTCACTGGTATCTCATTATACCATTTTAAGGTACTTTTGGAATAGAGAAACACTGCAGACAATTTGAAAAACAGAAAAAGATCCTCCAATCTAACAAAAATTCATGTATCCCCCCTCCAGTAGTCCATATTTATTATGACATAAACTTAAAACTTTTATCTTGATTCCCCACTTAAAAGCATTTTCCTGGGATGCCTGGGTGGCTCAGTTGGTTAAGTGTCTGCCTTTGGCTCAGGTCATTATCCCAGGGTCCTGGGATAGAGCCCTGCATCAGGCTCCCTGCTCAGCAGGGAATCTGTTTCTTCCTCTCCCTCTGCTCCTCCTCCCTGCTTGTTCTCTCTCTCTCTCTGTGTCAGATAAATAAAATCTTTGAAAAAAGCATTTTCCTGGGCACCTGGGTGGCTTAGGTGGGCACCTGGGCACCTGGTTGAGCCTCTGCCTTCAGCTCGGGTCATGATCTCAGGGTCCTGGGATTGAGCCCTGCATCGGGCTCTCTGCTGGGCAGGGAGCCTGCTTTCCCCTCTCCCTCTGCCTGCCCCTCTGCTTACTTGTGATCGATCTCTCTCTCTCTGTCAAATAAATTTTCTTTAAATCTTAAAAAAAAGCATTTTCCCAAGTTGTTTGGTCTTCAAATGATCATTTTCAATGATATTAGTATTCCAGGGAGTGGATATACCATAATTTAATTAACCATTTAGCTCTGTTTGGCAAATAACATACATGCAACAAATTTGTTACTTAGGTTACTGAATTATTGGTTCCTTTGTACCGTTTCATTTTGAGGGTCCACTTGTTGAAGTTTTATTCTAGACCATGGGTCAACAAACTACAGTTCATGTTTTAGTGAATCAAGCTTTACTGAAACATAGCCACACGCATTCATTTATGAATTATCTATAGCTGCTTCCTGACTACAACAGCAGAGTAGTTGTGACAGAGTAACAGTTGTGACAGAGTTGTGACAGACTCTATGGCCCACAAAGCCTAAAATATTTACTATCTGGCCCTTTACAGGAAAAGTTACGACTACCTGTTCCAGAAAAAAACACAAGAGAAAATCTTTATGACCAGAGGGTAGCAGTTTTTCTCTTTCAGAAAAGAAAAGAAAGTGATAGCCACAAAATAAAACATAAAAGAAAAACACTCCATAAATTAGAGATCATTAAATTAAGAACACCTGTTTATCAGACAACAAAATAATCTATCGCAGTGATGAGTAAACAACCTGTGGGTCAAATCCAGCCCAGCACTGGTTATTATAAATAAAGTTTTATTGAACACTGTCTCAGTTGTTTATGTATTGTCTATAGCTGCTTTCACACTACACACTACACCTACACCTACAACTAAGTAGTTGTGAGAGATAGTATGGCCCTTACATCTGAATATTTACTTCCTGGCACTTTAAGAAAAAGTTTGCCAACACTTGCATTAGATGTTAGGAAATCAAAAAAGTAAATCATGTAATGGAACTAGAGAAGACAATGAAAGCAAAGACTTTCTTTATACAAATTTGTATCATGAATCTAAACTTTAAAGTCCAAAGTACAGCATTCCATATTGCCTATCCTCTACTTAGAAATGGTTTCAGATTCTGGACATACTTGTAAGAAGCATGAATTTAGATAGAGGATTTTTTTTTAAAGAGAAGAACATATACTATGACCAAGTTTGATATACCCTACACAACATACAGTTAACTATCAGTAAAAAACTCACAACCTTACATCCCTAGGATATAAACCATTAGCAACACAATTTGTCATGTTGGATATAAAATGAGTGTCACACAATCACTTGTTCTAGGTTCCAGCATTATAGTAAATCTGACGTTCTTTTTTTTTAATATTTTATTTTATTTATTTGTCAGAGAGAAGGAGAGAGAGAGAGAGCACACAGGAGGCAGAGAGGCAGGCAGAGGTGGAGAGAGAAGCAGGCTCCCTGCCGAGCAAGGAGGCCATGCGGGACTCGATCCCAGGACCCTGGGATCATGACCCAAGCTGAAGGCAGCGGCTTAACCCACTGAGCCACCCAGGCGTCCCTGACGTTCTTTTTTAATCACATAATACACATCTAAGACTTTACAATTGCCTTTCTGACAAACAGTAACACTGCTTCTGAGTCACTAAAGAGTCAGGCTCCCACCAAATTACATGAAAGTGACTTTAAGAAGTAACACTTCTGGGGGCGCCTGGGTGGCTCAGTGGGTTAAGCCTCTGCCTTCGGCTCAGGTCATGATCTCAGGGTCCTGGGACTGAGCCCTGCATTGGGCTCTCTGCTCAGCGGGGAGCCTGCTTTCCTTCCTCGCTCTCTGCCTGCCTCTCTGCCTACTTGTGATCTCTGTCTGTCAAATAAATAAATAAAATCTTTAAAAAAAAAAAGAAGTAACACTTCTGGCATGTTATTAGAAGTAACACTTCTAAAAGTTAGGTTTCCTACTTCTTGATCGGGGTGATATTTATACAAATGCATTCAGTTTAGGATAATTAATTGAGCTGATCACTTATGATACAAGCTATTTTCTCTCTATATATCATACTTCAATAAATATTTTTAAGAGAGACAGAAAAACGGTAAAGAAGAAAAAAGTAGGTCCCCTTCCCTCTTGCCAAACTGAGCAAGAAACTCATCAACATCATGAAAACTATTCAAATATACTGCAATTGATTTGACAAACATTTATGAGTATCTTCTATTCAATCATTCATTCATGAAACAAATATTTATTGCACAGTGACTAAAACAAAAAGGCCTGCTCTTATGAAGTTTACATTCTAAGTGCTATGAATAGTGTTACTAATTCTTGAGTTATAAAAGGCTCAGTCCCTACCTAAAAGAACTCAGTCTCAGTCTATTAAGCTATTACAAGAAAGGAGAAAGTATGCTTTTAGTATTTCTCACTCTTTATAAAGTATGCTTAAATACAGAATTAATCTCTTCTGCAATTTGGTTAGTTTATCAATAAAAATAATATGAAGGACCCCTCCCCCCTACTCTCTCTCTCCCTCAATTAAATAAATAAAAAATCTTAGAGGCGCCTAGGTGGCTCAGATGGTTAGGCATCTGCCTTTCTCTCAGGTCATGATTTCCGGGTCCTGGGATTGAGCCCCTTATCGGGCTCTAGGCTCAGTGTGGAGTCTGCTTCTCCTTCTTCCTCTTCCTCTGCCTCTCTCTCTCAAATGAATAAATAAAATTTTAAAAATAAATAAATAAATAATCTTAAAAGGAAAACATGAAGTTAAGAGAGATGCCAAAGTTAAGGAGGAGTCAATCACATACTACTCATCATTCATCCATTCCTGTGTATCACAGGGTAAGCAAGAGAGATGAGCATCCTTACTTTCTCTTGCTACTTCAAGGTACTACTCTTTCATTCTTGTATACAAAGAGACTTCCTTGGTCCACCCAACCTCACTTCCTCCAACCAACCTACACCCTATCTATTCACTACTAACCTCTCAGTAAATTCCAAAAATTCACACAGGGCTTAGGCATCTGATCCAGTCTTCCACTCTAATCCTAATCCCAATAACATGCCAGAATATTTTAATATCTATATCAACAAATCACCTTGGCCTTAGAACTTACTGACCTTCTCACCTGATTACCATTTATAAAAATAATGTATATTAGACAACCCAAATGACCCTACCTTTCTTGACAACTCAGCAATGTTTTTTTTAACCTTGTGTCCAGTTGTTTAAGTACATTTCTGAGCTGGCATGAAAGCAAAGAAACTGCAGTTCCCAAAAACAAAGTTTAAAAGGAAACACTGAATACTGAACAAGTTCTCTCCCTAAAATTTCTACCAAAATTATAAATCTTGAAATTATAGCTTCAATAGCTACAAAAGGAGGTAGGAGCTGAATACCTGATGGTAAAGCTTAGGGCCAACCCTGGGAACAGGCACACCTGGGTGGCTCGGTTGGTTAAGTGACTGCCTTCACCTCAGGACATGATCCCAGGATCCTGGGATCAAGCCCTGCATCAGGATCTCTGTTCATCAGGGAGCCTGCTTCCCTCCACTCCTGCTGACTCTCTGCCTACTTGTGATCTCTGCCTGTCAAATAAATAAATAAAATCTTAAAAATATATATGTTATAAAAAATAGTTCGGGTGGTAAATTTTAAGTTATGAAAAAATATAACAGGTTAAAAAATGAAGCACTGATCTGTGCTACATGGATGAACCTTGAAAACATTCTTACAAAGCCAGTCATAAAAGACTACATATGATTTCATTTATATGAAATGTCCAGAATACAAAAATCTGAGACAGAAAATAGATTAAAAATAGGCAAATCTTTAAAGACAGAAAAAAGATTAGGTGTTATTTAGGAACCGCTGAATAGGAAAATAGGGGAATGATAAAGGGTTTGGGCTTTTTTTTTTTAAGGCTTTAATTTATTTTTTCAGCGTAACAGTATTCATTGTTTTTGCACAACACCCAGTGCTCCATGCAAAACATGCCCTCCCTATTACCCACCACCTGTTCCCCCAACCTCCCACCCCTGACCCTTCAAAACCCTCAGGTTGTTTTTCAGAGTCCATAGTCTCTTATGGTTCGCCTCCCCCTCCAATTTTTTTTTTATAAACATATAATGTATTTTTATCCCCAGGGATACAGGTCTGTGAATCGCCAGGTTTACACACTTCACAGCACTCACGATAGCACATACCCTCCCCAATGTCCATAACCCCCTCCCCCTCTCCCAACCCCATCTCCCCCCAGCAACCCCCAGTTTGTTTTGTGAGATTAAGAGTCATTTATGGCTTGTCTCTCTCCCAATCCCATCTTGTTTCATTTATTCTTCTCCTATCCCCCTAACCCCCCATGTTGCTTCTCCATGTCCTCATATCAGGGAGAACATATGATAGTTGTCTTTCTCCAATTGACTTATTTCACTAAGCATGATACCCTATAGTTCCATCCACGTCATCGCAAATGGCAAGATTTCATTTCTTTTGATGGCTGCATAGTATTCCATTGTGTATATATATCACCTCTTCTTTATCCATTCATCTGTTGATGGACATCTAGGTTCTCTCCATAGTTTGGCTATTGTAGATATTGCTGCTATAAACATTCGGGTACAGGTGCCCCTTCGGATCACTATGTTTGTATCTTTAGGGTAAATACCCAGTAGTGCAATTGCTGGGTCATAGGGTAGTTCTATTTTCAACATTTTGAGGAACCTCCATGCTGTTTTCCAGAGTGGTTGCACCAGCTTGCTTTCCCACCAACAGTGGAGGACGGTTCCCCTTTCTCCGCATCCTCGCCAGCATCTGTCATTTCCTGACTTGTTAATTTTAGCCATTCTGACTGGTGTGAGGTGATATCTCATTGTGGTTTTGATCCGTATTTCCCTGATGCCTAGTGACGTGGAGCACTTTTTCATGTGTCTGTTGGCCATCTGGATGTCTTCTTTGCAGAAATGTCTGTTCATGTCCTCTACCCATTTTTTGATTGGATTGTTTGTTCTTTGGGTGTTGAGTTTGCTAAGTTCCTTATAGATTTTGGATACTAGCCCTTTATCTGATATGTCGTTTGCAAATATCTTCTCCCATTCTGTCAGTTGTCTTTTGGTCTTGTTAACTGTTTCCTTTGCTGTGCAGAAGCTTTTGATCTTGATGAAATCCCAATAGTTCATTTTTGCCCTTGCTTCTGCCTTTGCCGTTGTTCCTAGAAAGATGTTGTTGCGGCTGAGGTCGAAGAGGTTGCTGCCTGCGTTCTCCTCAAGGATTTTGATGGATTACTTTCTCATATTGAGGACCTTCATCCATTTTGAGTCTATTTTTGTGTGTGGTGTAAGGAAGTGGTCCAATTTCATTTTTCTGCATGTGGCTGTCCAATTTTCCCAGTACCATTTATTGAAGAGGCTGTCTTTTTTCCATTGGACATTCTTTCCTGCTTTGTCGAAGATTAGTTGACCATAGAGTTGAGGGTCAATTTCTGGGCTCTCTATTCTGTTCCATTGATCTATGTGTCTGTTTTTGTGCCAGTACCATGCTGTCTTGATGATGACAGCTTTGTAATAGAGCATGAAGTCCAGAATTGTGATGCCACCAACTTTGGCTTTCTTTTTCAATATTCCTTTGGCTATTCGAGGTCTTTTCTGGTTCCATATAAATTTTAGGATTATTTGCTCCCTTTCTTTGAAAAAAATGGATGGTATTTTGATAGGGATTGCATTAAATGTGTAGATTGCTTTAGGTAGCATAGACATTTTCACAATATTTATTCTTCCAATCCAGGAGCATGGAACATTTTTCCATTTCTTTGTGTCTTCCTCAATTTCTTTCATGAGTAGTTTGTAGTTTTCTGCATATAGATTCTTAGCCTCTTTGGTTAGGTTTATTCCTAGGTATCTTATAGTTTTGGGTGCAATTGTAAATGGGATTGACTCCTTAATTTCTCTTTCTTCTGTCTTGTTGTTGGTGTACAGAAATGCAACTGATTTCTGTGCATTGATTTTATATCCTGACACTTTACTGAATTCCTGGACAAGTTCTAGCAGTTTTGGAGTGGAGTCTTTTGGGTTTTCCACATATAGTATCATATCATCTGCGAAGAGTGAGAGTTTGACTTCTTCTTTGCCGATTTGGATGCCTTTAATTTCTTTTTGTTGTCTGATTGCTGAGACTAGGACTTCTAGTACTATGTTGAATAGCAGTGGTGATAATGGACATCCCTGCCGTGTTCCTGACCTTAGCAGAAAAGCTTTCAGTTTTTCTCCATTGAGAATGATATTTGCGGTGGGTTTTTCATAGATGGCTTTGATAATATTGAGGTATGTGCCCTCTATCCCTACACTTTGAAGAGTTTTCATCAGGAAGGGATGCTGTACTTTGTCAAATGCTTTTTCAGCATCTATTGAGAGTATCATATAGTTCTTGTTCTTTCTTTTATTAATGTGTTGTATCACATTGATTGATTTGCGGATGTTGAACCAACCCTGCAGCCCTGGAATAAATCCCACTTGATCGTGGTGACTAATCCTTTTAATGTACTGTTGAATCCTATTGGCTACTATTTTGGTGAGAATTTTTGCGTCTGTGTTCATCAAGGATATTGGTCTGTAGTTCTCTTTTTTGGTGGGATCCTTGTCTGGTTTTGGGATCAAGGTGATGCTGGCCTCATAAAATGAGTTTGGAAGTTTTCCTTCCATTTCTATTTTTTGGAACAGTTTCAGGAGAATAGGAATGAGTTCTTCTTTAAATGTTTGGTAGAATTCCCCTGGGAAGCCGTCTGGCCCTGGGCTTTTGTTTGGAGATTTTTGATGACTGTTTCAATCCCCTTACTGTTTATGGGCCTGTTCAGGTTATCTATTTCTTCCTGGTTCAGTTGTGGTAGTTTATATGTCTCTAGGAATGCATCCATTTCTTCCAGATTGTCAAATTTGTTAGCGTAGAGTTGCTCATAGTATGTTCTTATAATTGTCTGTATTTCTTTGGTGTTAATTGTGATCACTCCTCTTTCATTCATGATTTTATTTATTTGGGTCCATTCTCTTTTCTTTTTGATGAGTCTGGCCAGGGGTTTATCAATCTTATTGATTCTTTCAAAGAACCAGCTCCTAGTTTCATTGATTTTTTCCATTGTTTTTTTGGTTTCTATTTCATAGATTTCTGCTCTGATCTTTATGATTTCTCTTCTCCTGTTGGGTTTAGGGTTTCTTTCTTGTTCTTTCTCCAGCTCCTTTCCGTGTAGGGTTAGGTTGTGTACTTGAGACCTTTCTTGTTTCTTGAGAAAGGCTTGTACTGCTATATATTTTCCTCTCAGGACTGGCTTTGCTGTGTCCCACAGATTTTGAACCATTGTGTTTTCATTATCATTTGTTTCCATGAATTTTTTCAATTCTTCTTTAATTTCCTGGTTGACCCATTCATTCTTTAGAAGGATGCTGTTTAGTCTCCATGTATTTGGGATCTTTCCAGCTTTCCTCTTGTGATTGAGATCTAGCATCAGAGTATTGTGGTCTGAAAATATACAGGGAATGATCCTAATCTTTTGATACCGGTTGAGACCTGATTTGTGACCCAGGATGTGATCTATTCTGGAGAAGGTTCCATGTGCACTAGAGAAGAATGTGTATTCTGTTGCTTTGGGATGAAATGTTCTGAATATATCTGTGATGTCCATCTGGTCCAGTGTGTCATTTAAGGCCTTTATTTCCTTGTTGATCTTTTGCTTGGATGATCTGTCCATTTCAGTGAGGGGAGTGTTCAAGTCCCCTACTATTATTGTATTATTATTGATGTGTTTGTTTGATTTTGTTATTAATTGGTTGATATAGTTGGCTGCTCCCACTTTAGGGGCATAGATATTTAAAATTGTTAGATCTTCTTGTTGGACAGACCCTTTGAGTAGGATATAGTGTCCTTCCTCATCTCTTATTATAGTCTTTGGCTTAAAATCTAATTGATCTGATATAAGGATTGCCACCCCAGCTTTCTTCTGATGCCCATTAGCATGGTAATGTTTTCCACCCCCTCACTTTAAATCTGGAGGTGTCTTCGCGTCTAAAATGAGTTTCTTGTAGGCAACATACTGATGGGTTTTGTTTTTTTATCCATTCTGATACCCTGTGTCTTTTGATTGGGGCATTTAGCCCATTAACATTCAGGGTAACTATTGAGAGATACGAATTTAGTGCCATTATTAGCCTGTAAGATGACTGTTACTGTATATTGTCTCTGTACCTTTCTGATCTACTACTTTTAGGCTCTCTCTTTGCTTAGAGGACGCCTTTCAATATTTCCTGTAGAGTTGGTTTGGTGTTTGCAAATTTTTTCAGTTTTTGTTTGTCCTGGAAGCTTTTTATCTCTCCTTCTATTTTCAATGATAGTCTGGCTGGATAGAGTATTCTTGGCTGCATGTTTTTCTCGTTTAGTGCTCTGAATATATCATGCCAGCTCTTTCTGGCCTGCCAGGTCTCTGTGGATAAGTCTGCTGCCAACCTAATATTTTTACCATTGTATGTTATAGACTTCTTTTCCCAGGCTGCTTTCAGGATTTTCTCTTTGTCACTAAGACTTGTAAATTTTACTATTAGGTGACGGGGTGTGGACCTATTCTTGTTGACTTTGAGGGGGGTTCTCTGCACCTCCTGGATTTTGATGCTTGTTCCCTTTGTCATATTAGGGAAATTCTCTCCAATAGACCTTCTGCTCCCCTCTCTCTCTTTCTTCTTCTGGAATCCAATTATTCTAAAGTTGTTTCGTCTTATGGTGTCACTTATCTCTCGAATTCTCCCCTCGTGGTCCAATAGCTGTTTGTCCCTCTTTTGCTCGGCTTCTTTATTCTCTGTCATTTGGTCTTCTATATCACTAATTCTTTCTTCTGCCTCATTGATCCTAGCAGCGAGAGCCTCTATTTTTGATTGCACCTCATTAATAGCTTTTTTGATTTCTACTTGGTTAGATTTTAGTTCTTTAATTTCTCCAGAAAGGGCTTTAATATCTCCAGAGAGGGTTTCTCTAATATCTTCCATGCCTTTTTCGAGCCCGGCTAGAATGTTCAGAATCGTCATTCTGAACTCTTGATCTGACATATTACCAATTACCAATGTCTCTGTTCTAATACCTGCGAGCTCTGCGACACTCCGACACCCCCGATCCTTCTGTGACCCTGCGGGACCTGGGGCCACGCTGACCCACGTGGGCTTCACCCTGGTTTAGCCTCTGGAGCAATGTCCCTCAGTGGAACAGACTTTTAAAAGTCCTGATTTTGTGCTCCGTTCCTCCGCCGCTTCCCGGGAACCGGCCCCTCCCCCCGCGGTCTATCTTCCCGTCGTTTTAGATTCACTTCTCTGCCAGTCCTACCTCTCAGAAAGTGGTTGATTTTCTGTTTCTAGAATTGCTGTTCTTCTTCTCTTCGCTCTCCCGTTGGATTTGTAGGTGTTTGCAATGTTTAGATAAGCTATCGAGCTGATCTCCTGCTACCTGATGTAGTCTCAGCCTGCTACTTCTCCGCCATCTTGGTCAATCGGGTTTGGGGTTTTTGAAGTGATGAAAATGTCCTAAAATTGACTATTCTCATGGTTACACGTATCTGTGAATATACTAAAAGCCAGTTGAATTGTATACCTTAAGAGGGTAGATTGTATTATACATGAATTACATTTCAATAAAGCTATTCTTAAAAAGTATAGAGAGAGAAAAGAAAAAATGACAGATTACAATTAGACTGACTCAACAATTGTGGAAAAGAGCCAGTGGAATAATACTGTCAATGTCCTGAGAGAATTTAACTGTTACCCTAGAGTTCTACACACAGCAAAACCAACTTTCAAAAGAAGAGCATTGTAAAGACATTTTCAGACAAAGACAATTTACTAGCAAGGATTCTCACTGAAAGAATATTCTAAAGTATATATTTCTACATAGAAAAATGATATCAGATTGAAGGTCTAAGATACAAAAATAAATAGTAAGCAAAGATATTGGTAAATATGTAGGCAAATCAAAACAAACGCAAACTGTGATGATAATAATGATGCCTACTTCACCTGTATGTGGAGAAGGATGGAAAAGAACAAGCTAGAACTAAAACCAGACAATAGCATGCAATCTGGGAGGGCTGTGATCAAAGCTAAAGCCTTGCCTCATTTAAGATGAAGGTAAAGATAATGGCTACCTTTACACCCTAAGAAAAACCATATTATGGTGCCTGGGTGGTTCAGTCAGTTAAGCCTCTGCCTTCAGCTCGGGTCATGATCTCAGGGTCTTGGGATCGAGTCCCACATAGGGCTCTCTGCTCAGGAGGGAGCTTGCTTCCCCCCCGCCCCCCGCCTGCTTCTGCCTACTTGTGATCTCTCTCTCTCTGTCAAATAAATAAATAAAATGTTTTAAAAAAAAGAAAGAAAATCCATATTAGCAATTAAAACTGAGAGGGGAGGAGTCAAGATGACGGAGAAGTAGCAGGCTGAGACGACATCAGGAAGCAGGAGATCAGCTAGACAGCTTATCAAACCATTGCGAACACCTAAAAATCCAACAGGAGGTCGAAGAGAAAAGCAACAATTCTAGAAACAGAAAATCGACCACTTTCTGAAAGGCTGACTGGTGGAGAAGTGAATCCAAAGCAAGGGGAAGATAGACTGCAGGGGGACAGGCCGGCTCCCGGCAAGCAGCAGAACAACGGAGCACAAAATCAGGACTTTAAAAAGTCTGCTCCAATGAGGGTCATCTCTCCAGAGGCTAAACCGTGTTGAAGCCCACGCAGGGTCGGCGTGGCGCCAGGTCCCGTGGGGTCACAGAAGGATGGGGGTGTCTAAGTGTCACAGAGCTCCCAGGTAATAGAGTGGGGAAGCCGGCTACAGAGAAAGAACCGAGGAGTGAGCTATCAACTCGGGGTTACCTTGAACCGTAATCCGTGGCACAGGCCACTGCTCTATGAGTGGGGTCCCCACAAGATCTGGGAGACACACCCTGGAAGAGCTCAGGGATCTGCAGAGTTCGGAAACTCCAGGCGGAGCTGTGTGCCAGAGAAAGAGATGCTTGGTCACAGGCTGGGTGAGCTCGGAGCATGGCTAGAGGCCAGGGAGACGGGAGTGATTGAGTGCTTTTCTCTGAGGGCGCACTGAGGAGTGGGGGCCCGAACTCTCGGCTCTTCCAGGCTGGAGACTGGGAGGCCGCCATTTTCCTTCCCGTCCTCCGGAACTCTATGGAAAGCATTCAGGGAACAAAAGCTCCCAAAAGCGAACCAGAGCGGATTACTTAGCCTGGCCTCTGGTAACTGTGGTGCAATTCCGCCTCGGGCAAAGACACGTGAAAATCATTACAACAGGGCATTCCCCAGAAGATCAACAAGAAATCCAGCCAAGAGCAAGCAGCAAAAATCCAGGGGAGGAGAAAGCAAAACATGGAATTCATGGCTTTCTCCCCATGATTCCTTACTCTTGCAGTTAATTAATTTTTTTTATTTTTTTTCTTCTGCTCAATTTTTTTTAACTTTTACCCTTTCCCCTTTTAATGTCCTTTAACTAGTTTATCTTAACAATACCTTTCATTAAAAAATAATAATAATCATTTTTGAACCTTCATTATTATAGTCATATTTTATCCTTCATTGTATTTAACTTTATTTTTTATATACACATAGGGTTTTTTCTTCTAAAAAACGAGGGGTACAACTTCTTCTAATAGATCAAAA
The DNA here is from genome assembly GCF_922984935.1 of Meles meles. Taxonomy (NCBI): domain Eukaryota; kingdom Metazoa; phylum Chordata; class Mammalia; order Carnivora; family Mustelidae; genus Meles; species Meles meles. The sequence continues at coordinate 83,334,941 of NC_060087.1, read as the reverse complement.
TATACCCTAAATCTAGCTCCGGGCTTGTTCTAGTCTCCAGCCCGAGCAACTTCTCTTCCCTTTCTTTTTCTTTATTCTCCCAACCAAATTACTTTATCAACTCCATTTTTAGAAATTTAAAAAAACTTTTTTTCATCTTTATAGGCATATTCCATCCCTTCATTGTGTTTACCGTTATATACATCTTTCATTCTTTAAAATGTTGGGAGGTACTTTCTTCTAAGAGACCAAAATACTCCCCAAATTAAGTGGGTGACCCTGTTCTAGTCACCAGTCTAACATATATATATATATTTTTCTTTTTACATTTTTTCTTTATTTGTTTTCTTTTACTAATTTCTTTTTTCTGAACTTCTTTTTATCCCCTTTCTCCCTCCCACGATTTGGGGTCTCTTCTGATTTGGTTAAAGCACATTTTCTTGGGGTCATTGCAACCCTTTTAGTATTTTATTTGCTCCTTCATATATGCTTATCTGGACAAAATGACAAGGCGGAAAAACTCACCACAAAAAAAAGAACAAGAGGCAGTACCAAAGGCTAGGGACCTAATCAATACGGACATGGGTAATATGTCAGATCCAGAGTTCAGAATGACGATTCTCAAGGTTCTCGCCAGGCTTGAAAAAGGCATGGAAGATATTAAAGAAACTCTCTCCGGAGAGATAAAATCCCTTTCTGCAAAAATAAAAGAAATAAAATCTAACCAAGTTGAAATCAAAAAAGCTATTAGTGAGGTGCAATCAAAAATAGAGGCTCTTACTGCTAGGACAAACAAGGCAGAAGAAAGAATTAGTGATATAGAAGACGAAATGACAGAGAATAAAGAAGCTGAGCAAAAGAGAGACAAACAAACACTGGACTACTAGGGGAGAATTCAAGAAATAAGTGACACCATAAGATGAAACAACATTAGAATAATTGGATTCCAGAAGAAGAAAGAGAGAGAGGGGAACAGAAGATATATTGGAGAGAATTATTGGAGAGAATTTCCCTAATATGGCAAAGGGAACAAGCATCAAAATCCAGGAGGTGCAGAGAACCCCCTCAAAGTCAACAAGAATAGGTCCACACCCCGTCACCTAATAGTAAAATTTACAAGTCTTAGTGACAAAGAGAAAATACTGAAAGCAGCCCGGGACAAGAAGTCTGTAATATACAATGGTAAAAATATTAGATTGGCAGCGGACTTATCCACAGAGACCTGGCAGGCCAGATAGAAATGGCATGATATATTCAGAGCACTAAACAAGAAGAACATGCAGCCAAGGATACTCTATCCAGCCAGACTATCATTGAAAGTAGAAGGGGAGATAAAAAGCTTCCAGGACAAATAAAAACTGAAAGAATTTGCAAACACCAAACCAGCTCTACAGGAAATATTGAAAAGGGTCCTCTAAGCAAAGAGAGTAGTAAAAGTAGTAGATCAGAGAGTAAAAGTAGTAGATCAGAAAGGAACAGAGACAATATACAGTAACAGTCACCTTACAGGCAATACAATGCCACTAAATTCATATTGCTCAATAGTTACCCTGAATGTTAATGGGCTAAATGCCCCAATCAAAAGACACAGGGTATCAGAATGGATAAAAAAACAAAACCCTACAAGTAACTCATTTTAGACCCAAAGACACCTCCAGATTTAAAGTGAGGGGGTGGAAAACAATTTGCCATGCTAATGGACATCAAAAGAAAGCTGGGGTGGTAGTCCTTAAAACAGACAAATTAGATTTTAATCCAAAGACTATATTAAGAGATGAGGAAGGACACTGTATCATACTCAAAGGGTCTGTCCAACAAGAAAATCTAACAATCTGAATTATCTATGCCCCTAACATGGGAGCAGCCAACTATATCAACCAATTAATAACAAAATCAAACAAACACATCGATAATAACACAATAATAGTAGGGGACTTGAACACTCCCCTCACTGAAATGGACAGATCATCCAAGCAAAAGATCAACAAGGAAATAAAGGCCATAAATGACACACTGGACCAGATGGACATCACAAATATATTCAGAACATTTCATCCCAAAGCAACAGAATACACATTCTTCTCTAGTGCACATGAAACATTCTCCGGAATAGATCACATCCTGGGTCCTAAATCAGGTCTCAACCGGTATCAAAAGATTGGGATCATTCCCTGCATATTTTCAGACCACAATACTCTGAAGCTAGAACTCAATCACAAGAGGAAATTTGGAAAGAACCCAAATACAGGGAGACTAAACAGCATCCTTCTAAAGAATGAATGGGTCAACCAGGAAATTAAAGAAGAATTGAAAAAATTCATGGAAACAAATGATAATGAAAACACAATGGTTCAAAATCTGTGGGACACAGCAAAAGCAGTCCTGAGAGGAAAATATATAGAGGTACAAGCCTTTCTCAAGAAACAAGAAAGGTCTCAAGTACTATACCTAACAGAGCTGGAGAAAGAACAACAAAGAAAGCATAAAACCAGCAGGAGAAGAGAAATCATAAAGATGAGAGCAGAAATCAATGAAATAGAAACTAAAAAAACAACAGAACTAATCAACGAAACTAGGAATGGTTCTTTGAAAGAATTAATAAGATTGATAAACCCCTGGCCAGACTTATCAAAAAGAAAAGAGAAAGGACCCAAATAAATAAAATCACGAATGAAAGAGGAGAGATCACAACCAACAAAGAAATACAATTATAAGAACATACTATGAGCAACTCTACGCCAACAAATTTGACAATCTGGAAGAAATGGATGCATTCCTTGAGACATATAAACTACCACAACTGAACCAGGAAGAAATAAAAAACCTGAACAGACCCATAACCAGTAAGGAGATTGACACAGTCATCAAAAATCGCCAAACAAACAAAAGCTCAGGGCCAGACAGCTTCCAAGGGGAAATCTACCAAACATTTATTTTTTAAAAGATTGTATTTATTTATTTGACAAAGAGATCACAAGTAGGCAGAGAGGCAGGCAGAGAGAGTGGAGAAAGCAGGCTCCCCACTGAGCAGAGAGCCCAATGCGGGGCTCAATCCCAGGACCCTGGGATCATGACCTGAGCGGAGGCAGAGGCCTTAACCCACTGAGCCACACAGATGCACCCTACCAAACATTTAAAGAAGAACTAATTCCTATTCTCCTGAAACTGTTCCAAAAAATAGAAATGGAAGGAAAACTTCCAAACTCATTTTATGAAGCCAGCATCACCTTGATCCAAAACCAGACAAGGATCCCATCAAAAAAGAGAATTACAGACCAATATCCTTGATGAACACAGATGTGAAAATTCTCACCAAAATACTAGCCAATAGGATCCAACAGTACATTAAAGGGATTATTCACCACGACCAAGTGGGATTTATTCCAGGGCTGCAAGGTTGGTTCAACATCTGCAAATCAATCAATGTGATACAATACATTAATAAAAGAAAGAACAAGAACCATATGATACTCTCAATAGATGCTGAAAAAGCGTTTGACAAAGTACAGCATCCCTTCCTGATCAAAACTTTTCAAAGTGTAGGGATAGAGGGCACATACGTCAATATTATCAAAGCCATCTATGAAAAACCCACCGCAAATATCATGCTCAATGGAGAAAAACTAAAAGATTTTCCGCTAAGGTCAGGAACACGGTAGTGATGTCCATTATCACCACTGCTATTCAACATAGTACTAGAAGTCCTAGCCTCAGCAACCAGAAAACAAAAAGAAATTAAAGGCATCCAAATCGGCAATGAAGAAGTCAAACTATCGCTCTTTGCAGATAATATGATACTATATGTGGAAAACCCGAAAGACTCCACTCCAAAACTGCTAGAACTTGTACAGGAATTCAGTAAAGTGTCAGGATATAAAATCAATGCACAGAAATCAGCTGCATTTCTATACACCAACAACAAGACAGAAGAAAGAGAAATTAAGAAGTTGATCCCATTTACAATTGCAACCAAAACCCTAAGATACCTAGGAATAAACCTAATCAAAGAGGCAAAGAATCTATACTCAGAAAACTATAAAGTACTCATGAAAGAAACTGAGGAAGACACAAAGAAATGGAAAAATGTTCCATGCTCCTGGATTGGAAGAACAAATACTGTGAAAATATCTATACTTACCTGAAGCAATCTACACTTTTAATGCAATCCCTTTCAAAATCGTACCCATTTTTTGGAAAGAAATGGAACAAATAATCCTAAAATTTATATGGAACCAGAAAAGACCTCAAATAGCCAAAGGAATATTGAAAAAGAAAGCCAAAGTTGGTGGCATCACAATTCCGGACTTCAAGCTCTATTACAAAGCTGTCATCATCAAGACAGCATGGTACTGGCACAAAAACACATAGATCAATGGAACAGAATAGAGAGCCCAGAAACAGACCCTCAACTCTATGGTCAACTAATCTTTGATAAAGCAGGAAAGAATGTCCAATGGAAAAAGACAGTCTCTTCAACAAATGGTGTTGGGAAAATTGGACAGCCACATGCAGAAAAATGAAATTGGATCATTTCCTTACACCACACACGAAAATAGACTCAAAATGGATGAAGGACCTCAATGTTGGAAAGGAATCCATCAAAATCGTTGAGGACAACAAAGGCAGCAACCTCTTCAACCTCAGCCGCAGCAACTTCTTCCTAGGAACATTGCCAAAGGCACGGGAAGCAAGGGCAAAAATGAACTATTGGGACTTCATCAAGATCAAAATCTTGGGGCGCCTGGGTGGCTCAGTGGGTTAAAGCCTCTGCCTTCGTCTCGGGTCATGATCCCGGGGTCCTGGGATCGAGCCCCGCATCGGGTTCTCTGCTTGGCAGGGAGCCTGATTCCTCCTCTCTCTCTCTCTGCCTGCCTCTCTGCCTACTTGAAATCTCTGTCTGTCAAATAAATAAATAAAATCTTTAAAAAAAAATCAAAAGCTTTTGCACAGCAAAGGAAACAGTCAAGAAAAACAAAAGACAACTGACAGAATGGGAAAAGTTATTTGCAAATGACATATCAGATAAAGGACTAGTGTCCAAAATCTATAAAGAGCTTAGCAAACTCAACACCCAAAGAACAAATAATCCAATCAAGAAATGGGCAGAGGACATGAACAGACATTTCTGCAAAGAAGACATCCAGATGGCCAACAGACACATCACATGAAAAAATTCTCCACATCACGCAGCATCAGGGAAATACAAATCAAACCCACAATGAGATACCACCTCACACCAGTCAGAATGGCTAAAATTAACAAGTCAGGAAATGACAGATGCTGGCGAGGATGCGGAGAAAGGGGAACCCTCCTACACTGTTGGTGGGAATGCAAGCTGGTGCAACCACTGTGGAAAACAGCATGGAGGTTCCTCAAAAAGTTGAAAATAGAGCTACCCTATGACCCAGCAATTGCACTACTGGGTGTTTACCCTAAAGATACAAACGTAGTGATCCGAAGGGCACGTGCACCCAAATGTTTATAGCAGCAATGTCCACAGTAGCCAAACTATGGAAAGAACCTAGATGTCCATCAACAAATGAATGGATAAAGAAGATGTGGTAGATATACACAATGGAATACTATGCAGCCATCAAAAGAAATGAAATCTTGCCATTTGCGATGACATGGATGGAACTAGAGGGTATTATGCTTAGTGAAATAAGTCAATCGGAGAAAGACAACTATCATATCATCTCCCTGATATGAGGAAGGGGAGATGCAACGTGGTGGGTTTGGGGGGTAGGAAAAGAATAAATGAAACAAGATCGGATCAGGAGGGAGACAAACCATAAAAGACTCTTAATCTCACAGAACAAACTGAGGGTTTCTGGGGGAAAAGTGTTGGGAGAGGGTGGTGGGGTTATGGACATTGGGGAGGGTATGTGCTATGGTGAGTGCTGTGAAGTGTGTAAACCTGGTGATTCACAGACCTGTACCCCTGGGGCTAATAATACATTATATGTTTATAAAAAATTAAAAAAAAAAGAAAACTGAGAGAAATTTATATGTTTAATAATTCAGTCAAATATACCCATGACATGCTAGCATAAATGACATATTCTATGAGAAATAACTATATCTACTAAGAGAAAAGCAGTAAAAAGTGACATTATTGTACATTTTTACATTAAATGTTTAGCATGTTAATATATGCACAGTAACACCTAAAAGAACATATACAGAATGTATAACTTATTTCCAAACTAGAATAGGGGAATCAATCCAAAAATAAGAGAGAAAGAAGGGAAAAGGCAGAAAAAAAGCAAATCATTTAGAAAGCTCAAAATAAGATATTTGAAAAAAAAATTTTAAATAAGATATTTGAATTTGTTCCTATTATTTCAACAATCGCTACATAGGTAAATAAACTAATTCTCCAGGTTCAAGAAAAATACTCAAATAGGATTTAAAAATAAGTTCTAGTTATATGCTATTTAAAAGAGGCATCTATGGGACGCCTGGGTGGCTCAGTGGGTTAAGCCTCTGCCTTCGGCTCAGGTCATGATCTCAGGGTCCTGGGATCGAGCCCCACATCGGGCTCTCTGCTCAGCAGGGAGTCTGCTTCCCCCTCATTCTCTGCCTGCCTCTCTGCCTACTTGTGATCTCACTCTCTCAGTCAAATAAGTTAATATTTTTAAAAAGAGGCATCTAAGACATGAGGACAAAAGAAGATTAAATTAAACTCTAAACGATGGAAATATACCAGCTAAAATAAAGCCAGAGTAGTAATGTCAATCCCATACAAAACAGACTAAAACCAAAAGCATTTCTAACAGAGTTACTCCATGATCACAGGTTTGATTCATCAGAACAGTAAGAAACTCTAATTGTGTACACACCTAATAACAGATTCAAAATATATAGCAAAAATTGACAAAGCTTTCAAGAAAAACTGACAAATACTTCACAATGGGAGATTTTCAACATTTTCATTCAGTAATTGGTAGATGGGTAGCAACAACAACAAATCCATAAGGAAACAGAAATTTTCAGTTCCAGTAATCTTCATTTCCTCACTATACTTCAACAACTCTCACCCATGGTCACTCTGAATCTTGTCATTACATTGAACCATCCCCTCCTGAAATCTTAAACTTCAAAGCTACAATTTCGTTATCAGTCCAGCTTTTAATCCCACTACATACCGTGACAATCACCAAGGTATCCCAAACCTCAGCTCTATGTGTATGTTCCCAGTCTGCCATCTTCTGTCTTCACCTTCTTCCCTTTTCAGTCTCAACTCCCTGGTCCTTCAGCCCAATCACTCTCATGCATCCTTGCCCAACCCTAGAGCGACTGCCTGTCCTTGCATGTTAGTCACATCTCATATCCATATTCTCTAATCACATCTGGGCCTTCAAAACTTGTCTTTAATCATCTCCTATTCCCATCTCCATCAGGAGCTATTTCAAAATTTATACTGTCTCCTCAAATATATTTTATCATCCTGGGGCACCTGGGTGGCTCAGTGGGTTAAAGCCTCTGCCTTCAGCTCAAGTCATGATACCAGGGTCCTGGGATCAAGCCCCACATCGGGTTCTCTGCTCAGCAGGGAGCCTGCTTCCTCCTCTCTCTCTCTCTCTCTGCCTTCCTCTATGCCTACTTGTGATCTGTATCTGTGAAATAAATAAAATCTTTAAAATATATATATATTTTATCATCCCCTCCTCATTGTTAGCAGAAGACTTTGCCTCCTACTTGAGTGAAAAATTGAAAAAAATATCACCAAGACCACTAGGCAGGAACTCCCTCAATTGTATCACTTATTGACCCACACACTTATTACCATCAATGCCCACCCTTTTTGCTTGTCAGGAGAGGTATCTCTCTTTCTAAAGAAAGCAAATTCCTATAATTTTTTTTTCAAATTCCTATAGTTTTTTAGAAATTTTTAAAAAGATTTTATTTATTTGACAGAGAGAAAAATCACAAGCAGGCAGAGATGCAGGCAGAGAGACAGGGGGAAGCAGGTTCCCTGCTGAGCAGAGAGCTGGATGCAGGGCTTGATTCCAGGACCCTGAGACCATGACCTGAGCCAAAGGCAGAGGATTAACCCACTGAGCCACCCAGGCGCCCCTAAATTCCTGTAGTTTTAACTCTGATTGCTAGTCCTCTTTTGCCACTTCTTTATACTCTCACAGAACCCTGTGCATTCTATCATGGGATTTATCACACTGTACATATCTTCTCCCCTGCTACACTTAAAAGATCTTCCAGGTTAGGGACGCCTGGGTGGCTCAGTTGGTTAGGCATCTGCCTTTGGCTCAGGTCATGATCCCAGGGTCTTGGAATTGAGTCCCACATTGGGCTCCTTGCTCATCGGGGAGCCTGCTTCTCCCTTGCCTGCTGCTCCCCCTGCTTGTGCTCGCTCTCTCTCTCTCTGACAAATAAAATCTTTAAAAAAATAAAATAAAATAGGGATAGAAGTGTATACTTCATAAGGTTGCCAAGAGGTTTAAATGAGTTAAAACCACATTTTATCAAGTGTGTATTTTGTACTTACAGCACATATCAGTTTGGCCCAGCCATATTTCCATTGTTCACTAGTCACATGAAATTAATGGCTACCATTCGGGACAGCATAAGTACAGAAACTAGTAGGTGCTCAATAAATATTTTTTTAAAAAGTAAGCTCTACACCCAACATGGGGCTTGAACCCATGACTCCAAGATCAAGGGTTGCTACTGAGTTCTACTGACTGAGCCAGCCAGGAGAACCTCAATAAATAATTTTTAAAGAATACTGGTGTCAGAACACAAAGAACTTTCAGAACGCCAGGAACAGAAGAAAAAAATACATAATCTAACACTTTTTTTTTTACATTTTAACATCTCTGAAAATAATAATCTTACAATTGATGTCATCTGAGAGTTTCAATGACAGCATTATTTTGTAGTGGTTCATAAGATAAAGATGCATCTTATAACTGATGGCATCTTAGAGTTGATAAAATAACTGTGTATATAAAGCACCTAGTACCTGGCATATAGGCCTCATATAAATTATTTATTATGGCTTACTCATATTTCCATTCCCAATACTAAATTCACTGTCAGGCATAGTACACAGTTAATACATATTCATTAAGTGAACTTCTACAGCATACCCTGTGACCTTTGTACATCTAAATCCAAATATATTATATGCCTTCCAAAACTACCTTCTTCTCACAAACTTTCTTTTATGGTCAAAGATACCATCATTCTGGGCCATATTGACTTAAAAACCTCAGATCTTTATCTCTTGACCCTTCCCTTAATCCAGTTTAGGGATCAGATCCTGTCAATTCTTCGTTTATAACCTCCCCCCAAATTTGCCCTTTCAATTTTTCATTTCCACAACCACCTCCTTAGACTAGGACAGTAACTCTCAAACTTTTTGGTCTCAGTACTCTTTACATTCTTAAAATTAGAGGATCCCACAGAGCTATTCTTTATCTGGATTTTATCTATTGATATTCATCATATTAGAAATTAAAACTGAGAAACTTAAAAATGCTTATTAATCCACTAAAAATAATAAACCCATTACATGTTAACATGACATATTTGATGAAAAACTATATTTTCCCAAAAAAATGACTAGAGTAACATAGTTTTACATTTCTAAATTCTATTTAATGTTTCTGACTTAATAGAATACAGCTGGATTCTCTACTTTAGCACTAAACCTGCTATGTTGTTTTAACTGAAGTACATGAAGACAATCCAGCCTCACACAGATATGTGTAGTTGGAAAAGAAAGCAATATTTTAGTAGCTTTTTCAGAACACTGTATATTAGTCTTGATAAATGGTATTCTCTTAAGGGTTAGCCACAATGTGGAATCTGAAACCTTACCAATGGACTCTCTTTGTACTATTCCATTACAGTTCATTGCTATATAAAATTAAAGTCTACTGAAAAAAATGTTAAATAAATACATAAAATTCAGTGATATATCTTTCATTGTGAATTGATCTTTTACCCATGCATAATTTTACAACATCATACCTGGTCATCTGGAAAATATTGGTTCATTGAGTTACACCAACCTTCCAAATATTGACACATTTCATTATACAATATCTAAAAATCACATTCATTAATACTGTTACCAATTTCATTTGAAAAGTTTAAGTACTGGGAAGTTATCAAGTTCACAGTGGTAGATACAAATTTTCCAAACTCATAATTTTCACTTGAAAGCTCAAATCTTATCACTGGCAACAAATACTGTGAGTTGTTTTCTTTGAAATGAGAAGCAGGCTTTTCATTTTTGAAAAAAACATCTGCCAAATACCCATGTCTGGATAATCATAGTTTATATGTCAGTCATTTTTGCAAGTAAAAATGGTATTCCATGAAGAAAGCAGCTAGTTTAGCTCACAACTCAATAATACAAGAGCTTTTCCTGAGGACTGCAGTTTAGTATACAGAAGGGATTTATTTGTATTCCCCACTTTATCACACAGAATATTAAAGACATGTCTCAAAGGCTGAAATTTAATAAAATTAATGAATTTTTACTGCTTCATTTGGGACACTGAGAGAAACTAGCTTAAAAAAAAAAAACTTTAGTGAAGAATAAAATGACCATTAATACAGTTTGGCCCCACTGCCCTGATTCTTGCTAAGGCACCAGCAGTTTTACTCACCACTACTTTAGCACTATCAGTGCAAATGTCAACTCAATGAAAATACCAGATAGTATCTTGATATTGCTATGAAAATAATTTTGACCTCTCAGAACTCCCGTAACAGGGAGCCACAAGAGGTCCACAGATCAAATTTGAGAACTGCTAGTCTAGGACTTCATCATGTTATACCTGGATTATCAGGTTAGTCTCCTATTTTTCCCAACACTAGCCTCTCTCCTTATTCATAGTGTTTGTCATTATTAAACGTAACTTCCCTACAATTCTGCTTTCAACATGTTCTGCCAAAAAATTATGTGATTTCCCCCACTGGATAGAGGATAAATTCCAAATCAGCTAGCATCACCTTCAGAGACCTCTACAATCTTTCCTCATCTAACCTTTTCAGCCTTACCTTCCACCACTCCCTGACACAACTGTAAGTCAGTCTGATCTATTTAAGGTCTCTGGAAACAAAATTTACACAGCTCACAACTTTGCTTGAAACGTTCCCATTATATAAAATATTATTTCCTTTTATCAAATCTTAAATCCTATTCCACCTTCAAGGCCTAGCTCAATGCCCAAATACTTTATGATACTTTTTCTAATCATTGGTTTACAGTGTTCTCTTCCTTCCTGGAAATATCACCACAATCACTATCCTCACATTATCATATACTGTCTTTGATAATTTAACTTTTGTGTTGTTTATTTAATTTTACATGCTTTCCACCAACTGGATTAAAAACCCTGGAATACAGACACTCTGCTAAACTTTTTTTTTTTTAAAGTAGGCTCCACACCCAGTGTGGAGCCCAACGTGGGGTGTGAACTCACAACCCTGAGATCAAGACCTGAGCTGAGATCAAGAGTCAGACACTTAACCAGCAGTGCTACCCAGGTGCCCCAGCACTTTGAGTCTTCTACAACACCTAGTACAATGTAACAAACAGAGTAAAAACATCAGTTTTTAAAAATGAAATCAATGAATGAATTCCCTTTCCAAAGGCAAGAGGAATTTGGTTAGATGAATGATTCACATGGTCTATGAAGTACTGATGGTCCTTGAAAGTCTTCCAGGTGGACAGTAGATTGACTTCCTAGAGTTATTAATGTTTTCAATGGGAATAATTATGCTATTTAATCAGAATCAGCCCATTGGCATCTCATCAAAAGCAATCCTCTCTTTCTCATTAATTCTGATGAGGTTTTTGCAGTGTTAATCAAGAAAATGTAGAATAAGTGACCCATAGGACCTGTTGAAGTGGTTTTAGACAGAAAAGATGGCAATCATTGCTCTAAATTAGCAGAGACTCCAATGTGGAGTCAATACTATTCGTAACATTTTTATTTCCTTAAAAAAAGATATAAATAAATGTGATAAAAACATTATATTTGTTAATATGAGAGGTACAAGGGTGTTTGTTATGTTATACTTTCTCCTTTTCTATATGTTTGATGTATTTTAAAATAAGGAAAAATGCTCTTTGAAGTATACATGGTATGTCAACATACAAGAACATGCCATTTGACTGGTACATAATGTTGTCCAGTTTTTACTTACCAGTGCATCATCTTGCAATGAAGCAAAAAAGAAGCCATAGAGCAAGTTAATTTGATCCTTGTGATCAATGAAGTCAAACATTGCAACCAGCCAACGATAAAAAAGTACCTGTTGAGAGACAAAATGCTTATCTTTAGAGAAATATAACTGGCACAGGAGAGAGCTTAATTCCCCACTCAAGGCTGTTTTAGAAGCTTCTAGCATAAAGTAGGATAATAGATTTTATTTCTCAGTAAAATTTTCCGCTTGAGCAAAGTCCCTGCATCAAGCTATATTGTTCCAAAACTACAGCCTTTGCACAAAAGGCCACTGCCATTACTCCATAAGTGGCTTTTCCTCGCCAGCCCTTAAGTGGTTCTGAAGGGCTTATCATCAAACTGTTTAAAAAGATTACCTTGGTGCTACCAGAACACTTGCCAACACAAAGCCAGGAGACCGCCTTAACCACAGAATCTTCTGATATTAGAGTTGTTGGAATCATACACTTCAATATCCGAGTGTTTACAGCACTCCCTAGAAAGCAAACTCCAAATTAAACTACATTTTAGAAACTTGATTGTTTCTTTACTATTATTCACTTAGTCCTAAAATCTCACTTTATACTGAAGACAATAAAAAAGTAGTATTTGATATCTCTTATCATTTTTACAAAACAGTTTCAAACAAAAATATATCTTTAAGTTCTAATATAACAATAAAGCAAATTCTTTGGCTCTGTATTTCTTTTTAAAAAGGAAGGATGCTGGGGCGCCTGGGTGGCTCAGTGGGTTAAAGCTTCTGCCTTCGGCTCAGGTCATGATCCCAGTGTCCTTGGATCAAGCCCCACATTGGGCTCTCTGCTCAGCAGGGAGCCTGCTTCCTCCTCTCTCTCTGCCTGCCTCTCTGCCTACTTGTGATCTCTAGTCTGTCAGATAAATGAATAAAATCTTTTTTTTAAAAAAAAGGAAGGATGCCTACAAGGTTTCTTTTTGGCATGATGAATATGTTTGGGAATTAGAGAGTGGTGATGGTTGTACAACTCTGTGAATATGCTAAAAAATATCCTGAACTGCATGCTTTAAAAGAGTGAATTCAGGGGTGCCTGGGTGGCTCAGTGGATTAAGCCTCTGCCTTTGGCTCAGGTCATGGTCTCCGGGTCCTGGGATCGAGCCTCACATCAGGCTCTCTGCTCAGGAGGGAGCCTGCTTCCCCCTTTCTCTCTGCCTGCCTCTCTGCCTACTTGTGATCTCTCTCTGTCAAATAAATAAAATCTTTAAGAAAAGAGTGAATTCTATGGTATGTGAATTATACTTCAAAAAAAAGTCTTAAGAAAATTTCAAGGATTTTTTTAAAAGACTTATTTATTTCAGAAAGAGAGCACGCATGTGCCAGAGCAGGGGAAGGGTAGAGGAAGAGGGAGAGAAATCCACAAATTGACTTCCCACTGAGTGCAGAGGCTGACAGGGGGCTCAATCCCAAGACTCTAAGATAATGACCTAAGCCAAAACCAAGAGTCGGACGCTTAGCCAACTGAGCCACCCAGGAACCCCAAGATTATTTCTTATTTTGTTATTATTTTTTAATGGCACAATAGATTCTGACTTATTTATAACTACTGACAGACATCTTGCATGAACTGGTTCATTTAAGAATAAACTAAATAAATATATTTGTATTCTCCATCCCTCCCAAAAAGTGGGGAGGATAGCAGAATGTGCCATTAACTATTCTTGGAATTAGCTAGCAGTAATAATATTTTATACTGGTCCAATCTTTCCATCATACTCTCTGGGCTTCCATGGTATTCTCCCATCTGGTAATAGAAGTGACGTTGCAAATAACTTTTTATACACCCTATATCAATTTCTGCTTATTAAGTCTTCAAGAATTAAATGTATATCTCATCAATATTTTTGGTATGTAAGCATTGTTTCATTTACATTATAATATGGTGATCACAACCACTCACTGAAAAAACATTGTTCTCAACTTCTCATGCAAATAGAATTCTCAAAAACATCTTGGATCCATGCATCTTTAACCACTGTTTTACATGCATTAGTGTGCTGATCACATCCATTCACTATAATAATACTGTTCTCAATTTCTGCAAGTAGCATTCTTAGAAATATTTATATGTGTCTTTAAACACTGTTTTATATGTATTATAGCATGATGATCACATCCACTCACTGAAATAGCACTGATCTTAACTTTGCCTGCAAGTAGCATTCTCAGAAACATCTTATACACATCTTTTTTTCCCGAGGGTAAAGACTTCTCTTTATTTTATTTATTTATTTATTTTTAAGATTTTATTTATTTATTTGACAGACAGAGATCACAAGGAGGCAGAGAGGCAGGCAGAGAGAGAAGAGAGAGAGAAGCAGGCTCCCCACTGAGCAGAGAGCCTGATGCGGGGCTCGATCCCAGGACCCTGAGATCATGACCTGAGCCGAAGGCAGAGGCTTAACCCACTGAGCCACCCAGGTGCCCCTATTTGTTTATTTTTGAAATAAAAAGTGTGTAGGCAAGCCTGGGTGGCTCAGTAGGTTAAGCGTTTGCCTTTGGCTCGGGTCAGAATCCCAGGGTCCTTGGATCAAATTCTGCATCGGGTTTCCTGCTCAGCAGGTAGCCTGCTTCTCCCTCTGCTGGCTGCTCCCACTGCTTGTGCGTTCTTGCACTTTCTCTCCAACAAATAAAATCTTTAATAAGAAAAATGAATAAACTTTGCCAAACGTAAAACAAACCAAAAAACCTACCTAAAATCAAGAAGAAAAGAAAAGAATTCTAGCTACACATCTTGACAAGCTGTGTGATCTTAGACAAGGTTCTTCAGCCATCTGAGCCTTGGCTTTTCTATAAGTAAAATGGGGATAAAGTATCTACCTCCTAGTGTTGTGAAATGGTAAATGTCCATCACTCAGCCTATGATTAACTATGAGATAGTAATTTCCCAAGGAACTGTAGCTACTGTTATTATCCAGTCAAGGATAAGTAGGATGTTCCAGATTTCCTAGCTCAATGCTATATATTATAGACTCAATAAATGCTATTAAATTTTTAAAATTTTTAAAATAAAATAAAATAAAAAATAAAATTTATATTTCAGATGTATGTGATGATATGATATACATATACATAGTGGAAATGATTATTACAGCTACACTAATTTATGTATAATCTCATGTTGTTACCATTTTTTGTGTGGTGAGAGCACCTGAAATCTACTCTCTTACCAAATTTCCAGTATTCAATACAGTATTATTAACTGTAATCATCATGCTGTACATTAGATCTCTAAATTTGTTCATGCTACACACATTCTCAATTTCTACCCCATCATTCTGCAGAGAAGGAAGAAAGCAGTGATGGAAGGTAATGAATCATAAGAATAAAAATTTCTGTATTCCACCATGGTTTCTTGTTTTCATTTTCTTTTTTCCCCCACTCCCATCCCCTAACCCTTCTAAAGCTTAAAACAGTCTGACCACTAACACTTCACACACGTACCAAATTCAAGGGGTGAATTCAATACAGACTCAATACTTACGTCCCAGTGACTTTTTAACTTCTAAAGTGTCTGAAGTCCTTTTGTACTTAATATGACATTTCAAACACACCTGCCCCTGAATATGAATTTCAACTTAGCAGAAGATCTACAGGTAAAGATACAGTGGTGATGGAAGATATCACAGAAATAATTAAAAGGAGATAAACAATTAAGGGGGCCCTAACTGACATCACCAATTCCAGCTTAAGGGAAAAGTGAAAAGTTAGAATAAAAACCCAGAGATTATGTTTAAAATTGTCATATGTAAGTTTCCACGGCTGAGGCATGCATTTGCCACAAGACCTGGCAAACATCATGAAAACCTTTTAACCATTCATTTCTGAGATATCAAAAAAGAGAAATTCCAATATAGAAAACACTTGTATATCCCATACATGTTTTAAGAGACGGGAGAAAATTCTCAATAGACACTCATCAGTTAAACATGGGTTCCTGGGAAGATAACAGAACCAAACAATCTGAAACCACTTATAAGAGCCAATTCAAATTTCACTTTGTAGGAAAACAGAGAGAACTAATCTAGTAAAAGTAGAGAACTAAAATACCTGAGAGTCATATTTTGAATTCGGCTAGTAGTGTGTTATTGCTTTAAAACACACACCCCTGCAAAACATGATGTTAGGGTATACACAAAGGAACCCAATATGCAAGACCCAGGAAAGAGTATATAAAGCATCCAGTTTTGATAGATGTCTTAATATTTCAAAAAAAAAATAACCAGTAGAAAACCCAGTAGCTGGGGCGCCTGGGTGGCTCAGTGGATTAAGCCGCTGCCTTCGGCTCAGGTCATGATCTCAGGGTCCTGGGATCGAGCCCCGCATCGGGCTCTCTGCTCTGCAGGGAGCCTGCTTCCTCCTCTCTCTCTGCCTGCCTCTCTGCCTACTTGTGACCTCTCTCTCTATCAAATAAATAAATAAAATCTTTAAAAAAAAAAAAAAAAGAAAACCCAGTAGCAATATGATGTGGTATAAACACTAGAAGGGGAGTTAGGAGATCTGAGCTCCCCAGTTCTAGCTCTGACATTAAACAAGTCTCTTTAACAACTCTGGGTCTCTGTTTCCCCGCCTTTAAAATGAGGATAGATGTTCAAGGCCTAAAATACCTTCTGAGTCTGAAAAAATAAATAATAAGAATACTGGCCAGGTGTTCTTTCTTTCTAAGAACCCCTCCCTCTCCATTAAGTCCTCCCCAAGGCACTTAGAACAGGAAAGGAAGCATTTCCACAAAAGAAAAAGCATCTTTACTGTTAAGGTCAAACACAATGGAATGGAGACAGTTTCAAAAGGGATTTGCCATAGTAAGTGATCCTAAAAGCAATGAAAGAGACTAAGTGATCTCTTAAGCTGTCTTATCTATACTTCTTAAGAGAAATACTAAAAATGACTCCCATGTATTTGTGACAAGAGTCTATACATTCTATTTGTAAAGACATGTAATAACTAACCATTCTCAGTATATATACACAGAAACTTCTGGTTCATAAGATAACTTAAACACAAAAAAGTCCCACTTTATGATCTTACCAGATTGGTTTTATGTAGAAAATAATACAAATAAAGTACTGCAACTGATTCCAATAAACAATCTATTTCAAAGTCTGGAAGGCAAAATTAATAGCAAACTGATGACAAATGTATCCCCTTATCATACCAAATTTGCCACTGAGTGCCACATTTAATAGAACATCAATTTCTTCCGGAGCTAACCCATTCTTCCACGCCACGTTTTCCACAGTTTTCAAGTGCTTTTCCAAGATTTTATCTTTACTCTGTGAAGTTTTAACGGAATCTGGAAAAAGGAACAATATTAAATAGTGGGACCTTTAAAATTTTTTCAGTCCTCAACCTCAACAGTTACAACTTAGGATACTTAAAAGAAATAGCTTTTTTTTTTTTTTTAAGTAGGCTCTACACTCACCATGGAACCCAACATGGGGCTTGAAATCACAACCCTGAGATCAAGACCTATGCTAAGATTGAGAGCCAGACACTTAACCAACTGAGTCACCCAGGTGCTCCTAAACAAATAGATCTATGTTAAAAATGCCTTCCCCAAAACCTTTCAAAGCCTGTAAAATTCTAGAATATTTAACAGCAATAGAGGAACAGCACCTTCAGTGATGAAAACTGAATCGTGTCCTGGCATCTCTGCTCTAAACTAACTAAAAGTACTGAACTTAGACTATAAGCAGATTCAATACTAGGACTGTAGCTCCCAAACTTCGCTGCAAATTGGAATCACCTAGGGAGTCTTTTAAAAATCCTGATGCCCAGACTGCATTCCATGCCAATAAAATGAGAATGTCTTATAGTGGATGCCAGGCATCAGTGTTTTTTAAAGATTCCGAGATAAGGGGTTCCTGGGGGGTTCAGTGGGTTAGAGCCTCTGTCTTCAGTTCAGGTCATGATCCTAGGGTCCTGGGATGGAGCCCCGCATCCAGCTCTCTGCTCAGCGGGGAGCCTGCTTCCCTCCACCCTCTCTCTCTCTCTGCCTGCCTCTCTGCCTACTTGTGATTTTTGTCTGTCAAATAAATAAATAAAATCTTTAAAAAAAAAAAGATTCCAAGATAATCTCAATGTGCGAATGTGCGACAGCTTGGAAAATACCAAGAATTTTCTTTGTTGTTGTATCCCCAGTACCCAGCATACTGGTATTAGGAAGCACTCAATAAATGCCTATTAAATAAAGAAAAGCATGAATTGAGCAAAAATATGCTTTCCTTTAAAAATCCATAAGAAAAAGTCTAGGACATTTTTACAGCAATAGAACTTTCATAAGGAAAATTATCTGTCTTACCCTTCTCAAAGTATCTCACTGCTATTTGCAGAGCATCTTCTCCTTGATCATCAGCATGTCCATAATCCTCTGCTGGATTGTCTTGTTCATCATTCAAGCTGCGCTTTGAGTCATCCAGGTCTTCTTTTTCTTCCCCCGCCAGATTAGTCTGATAACTATCACTAACTTGCGAAGTCCTCTTTTGAGCCTGAGAGTCCTTAACTCTCTTTTGAGATGACATTATTGCACATGCTCTATACAGAAACAAGTGTCAAGTTACCATTAAACAAACCATCCTTTTTTACTCCACAAAGACAGGAAGCATATCTGCTTTGTATTCCCAACATTTAGTACACAATACCTAGGATACAAACAATACAGACTCACACAAACACAAAAACCCTAAAAACCATCCAGGCAACAAAAAGGCTAACTTTCACAGAAGCCCTTGACCTAAACAGGAATAGGGAGAAACAACTCTCCAGGGTAATATTCACCAGTTGAACCAGACTTCTTGTGGAAAAAAATCAAGCACAAGCAACATAGCAAGTTCTCCTAAAATGGCTCTACCACAAAATCAAGTCCAAAACTAATCCATCTCATACATTCAATCTTGCTTTTTCCACTCACTCCTATTTTTCTCCCCCCACCCTTGATTTTGTTTTTAATCTTTTACACTCTCCACTTCATAAGTGCTAAGTTAAAACAGCTTAGTTCAAAAGTCAAACTGGTGACCAAACTAAGGACTCTCACAACAGAATCATTCCCCATTAATTAAGTCATTTATCCAGTAAATAATTATTGAACATCATCAAAAGCAAAGCACAGTTTTAGTTACTAGGGATAAAATAGAACAGTCAAGGTCTCTGATCTCTTGAAACTTATGGGGGTAGGGTGGGAGGAGTGTGAGAGAGGGGAGTGACACCATCTGATTTAAGACTTTCCAGCTGCAGTGTGGAGAACAGAATGTTGGGAGTCAAGGAGTGAAAACAGACGAATTTTTATTTTTATTTTTTAAAAAAGATTTTACTTACTTATTTGACAGAGAGAGAGTGCAAGAGAGGGAATACAAGCAGGGGGAGTGGAAAGGAAGAAGCAGGCTCCCAGCTGAGCAGGAAGCCCCATGCGGGGCTCAATCCCAGTACCCTGGGATCATGACCTGAGCCAAAGGCAGATGGTTAACCCACTGAGCCCAGGTGCCCTGAAGGCTTTTTAAAAAATTCGTCTGGGGGCGTCTGGGTGACTCAGTAAATTCGTCTGGGGGCATCTGGGTGACTCAGTCGATTAAGTGGCTGCTTGTATTCCATCTCTCGCTGTCTCTCTCTGTCATATAAATAAATAAAATCTTTAAAAAATAATTAGTTAAAATTTAAAAGCCTTCACCAGTCCAGAAGAAATATGACTGTAGTCTGAACTAGGCCTAAGATAGCTGTGGACAAAGTAAAAAATGATACGTTTTGGAGATATACTGGGCAAGGCCGTGATAAAAAGAACAGGATGTACGAAAAAGGAATGAGAGGAACCCAGAAAGACTTAAGTTTTGGCTTCAAATGGGAAAAACTAAGGAAATCGTTGGAATGACAGTTAATCACACCTCCCTAGAACATGAGGCCAGAGCTGGAGAGCGATATGTGTATCTAACCCATTGGAAGGTTCCGAGTTCCAAGTAGTTTCCTGGGGTCCGAAAAAAGGACGGGAGAGCAGCTTCTCACCCCATCCAGCTGAACCGTCCCATCGCCTCCCAGAAACCCAGCCCCTCACAGACCGCCACTGCAGAGAGCAAACTCGATCAGGACGACTGACCCACTGGACAGTTATCTGAGCCACATCTGAGCCACCGATCCCTGCCACATCTTGCAGAAGAGTTCTGCTCAGAAATCAGGAGAGTCCCTCTGCTCTGAGAGTCCCCACTTCGCGCGTTCTTTAAAAAAGTAAAAGTACCTCACCTATCATACTCCTCAGTCGCAAAGCTTCAGGAATCCGAACGCCGCCTCCCGGATTCAAAAGAGCGGGCCCCGCCCCGCGCATGCGCTTCTTTAGAGACCCAGGCTGCCCTAGGCAGAGCGGCGCGCTCTGCTGAAGCCTGATTGGTTGGGTTACAACTCAACGGCGCGAGGAGGCGCGGGCGCGCCGACGCTGACGCAGATCCAATCACGAGAACCTCTTGCCCCGCCCGCCCCGGGTAGGGGACCCACGGCTTGTGGGCCTTTGCTGCTGGAGCTAGCTGATTGGCTGGCGTTCCCACTGTCCTAATAATGTTCGCATTCGTCATTTTGCGTAATTTGCGGCAATTAGTGTCCTTATTCCTGAATTTAACGAGAGTAATTACAGTGATAATTTTGCTCAGATTGACCCTCAAGTATCCGAACTTTATAGGAAAATATGAAACTGCAAACTTCGCAATAAGGGCTGCTTATCTCTCGCTGAACAGGAGACTTAGGTTATTGAGTCTATGACTTCCGAAGCCGTCGCTTTTCCCAGGCAAAGTTCCGGGGTGGGAGGAAAGGACGGCTGGATCTGCCCTCTTTTGACCGAGGGCGGGCATACGTATCTTGCAGGATTTGCCAAAAACCTGCGTCTTAAGCTAGAAGTGGCACCTTTCACGTAACCTACCAGGCAACACATACAGATTTCTAACTTTGAGGAATCAATGAGTCTTAAAGAAACTGGCTGAAACAGCAACAAGGGTTTAGTTTGAGACCTGAGCCTAGTCCCTACTTTAATCTTTTACTAGGTAGGAATTAAAGAGGAAAGGTAAATTAAATGGTTCTCACTGATTTTTTGAGGCCAAAACATACCCATGAACTGAGCAAAACTGTAGAAGGAAACTGCAATCAGGGAGAAATGAAGAATCAAAGATTATGTTGTTATATTTGGGAAAGACTACACCAGAAATTACTATTTACCACATCTTACATGATTTTCAGAGTACTTTAATGAACTCTTGTTTAATCAAGCATAAGAACTGAATGTTTGATATTTTAACTGCTCTTATCTAGGAAAACTGAAAATTTCTCAAGAGTCATTTTTCATACTCTTAATGATTTCAGAGACTCAGCTGGGTATTAGAAGGGATTTTAAGCCTTCAATCCCCTTCTCTTTTGTAGATGATGAAACTCGGGCTCTGAGTGGTGAAATAACTTGCCTAACATGACAAGTCTGTGGCACTGGAACATGTGCCAGTTTGTGGATACACATAGTGAGAAAGCACTGGTTCGCCTTTGTTTCCTAGACCTGCAATTTTCTCTGAACTCATTCTTCCACCTTCCCTTGGCATCACCTAGTGAAGCAGAACTCCCTAAACCTGAAAATTGTATTGATCCTAATGCTCTGGCTTTCTGTCTTTATATGCTGACATTACCGAAGTGTGGGGGAACTTAAATGAGATTGGAAAGTTGGTAACCTCTTTAGCATACTATGTGATATGCAATTCCTTCTCTTACACTTCCTCATCCAGAATCAAAAATAAAAGGGCGTGAATTGCTTCATATGAACTTTTCTTCCCAGATTTCCATTATCTGTCCAGTTTCCTCCAAATTTCAAAAATTTTTATTTTGAAAGAATGAGAGAAATAAGACAGAGGTATCAATTAACAAGAACAATGGCACTGAAGAAAATACAATAATTTGTACTCCCCCCACACCCAATGCCCCCACCCCTCTCCCCATACCTGGCACAATAATATTAAAACCATCAAAGCACATCAAACAAGGAGAAACAGCAGTACTGAATGAAGAAAGCTAAGTTTCATATTGCTCAATCCAACGAACCCATATCAAATATCCTTCCCCCAGCTAGACTCCAGCCACTATAATGATAAAGAGGTGTAGAGGAGATAACCACAGGAGTAACTGGGATCTCGGTTTACACTAGCAAAGTTCAGTGAAGATTCGATAGGAGTAATGAATCTGTTTGGCAGGGGAACACTGGATACAGCTCCTCTGTCAAGTTTCAGATGATTTAAGAGAACAACAAGAGTTTGAGATTCACAGATTTCTAATGAAACTAATCCCTGCTCCCTCCACCGTAATGAAGCAGCCGCCAAATCCTGGTTAGTTGCTGAGAATAGTAGGAAGTGAGGCAACTTTTGGCTTAAGAAAATCCAAAAAACATGTCTGGTAAAAGTTTACAACTTCAATTTCAACTGTGAGCAAAGGCGCTTAGTAGGTTGAGTTGGGGCAAAGGCAAGGTGAAATTTCCAATTTTATCACTTGAATTAGATTATGTATTGACTGCATATATTCCTTATTTTAATTAAACTCAATATGGAGTATTTAAAATTTCAACAACTGTTACAGTGGAGGCTAACCAGTATAACTCAGTGTCTCGAATTGAAGGAACTGTCTCCTAAAGTGGTAAATTAAAGTTTTCAGCTCAATTGCCCTCATCCCACAGGAATACATCACTTGATTTATACCAGAAGTAAGTAGGATTCTCTTTAGAAGAGGTTTATTTTATTCTGCCCTCACTAGAATCAGTTTGTAAAGGGAAGGATACCTGTGCAGGATTAGTTCAAGATCAGAGCCTTAATCCTCACACCTGCGTGCACAAGTGTGCACGCGTATATGCACACAGACACAGACAGTAAATAAATTTTTCCACACATAATCTTATAGTCACATGCTTGCTGGAGTCCATCTCACAAATACACTTCAACAGTTAGCCATATACATGTACATGCAGCAAGATGTGAGTTGCCCCAAAGTGATTAAAGGTGGTGTACATATGTCTATGTGGGGAGGTCATTTTAGGGTATAGGTGTACACAAGCCAATAAGACCATTAACTTGCAGATTATATTTTTCCCTTTCCCTCAAGATAAATAAATCAAATGAAAAACACACACTGACATCTTCCTGGGTGTCATGGAGGCAACTGCCTGGAAGGTCCACTTTTCGCACTTATGCTTTCCTATGACAACTTCATTTTGCCCTGAGGGGCCTTCTCATATAAGGAGGGCTGATCCTCTGCATTCCCAGCATTCCCCGCTTGCCCGGGCAGTGGCAAGGGCTTCTTCTCAGAAGACCGGTCTTCAGGCTTGCGGGCAATCAGCAGGCGGCAGGTGAGCAGGATTCCAAACACCAGAGCATGGGCGTAGCGTTTGAGAGGATCACCGACTAGCTGATGGAAGAAGAGCACAGCCAACACCAGCAAGAGTAGGAAGAAGTTGGCCACATCTTTGGGACGCCCAGGCACAAGGGTCATGACAATGCCACAGGCCACCTCAAGAGCACCAATGCTTTTGCGGAGGAGAATGGAATTGATCCCCATTTTCTTCAGCAGAGGGAGGGCTCGGACATAGCTCTTGTAAGCACGTTTCTAGAGTGAAATACCACAAGGAATGCCACATTAACATTGATTTTAACATTAGAATGAAGAACACACAAGCAAGGGCTTCCTTCTGTCCCCACCAGGTCCCATTTTTTTTTTTTTTTTTTTTACTGTGGCTCCTAAATAAAAGCCTTGTAATGAAGATAAGAAAAAAACAAGCGATCTTCTGAGATCCCTGTGATTTAAACCTTAGTAACAGCAGGGCACCTGGGTGGCTCAGTTAGTTGAGGGTCCAACACTTAATTTCAGCTCAGGTCATGATCTCAGGGTCATGGGACTGGGCTCTGCCCTCAGCATAGAGTCTGCATGTCCCTCTCCCTCTGCTCCTCCCCCCACTCACACTCTCTTTCTCTCTCTAAAATAAATTTTAAAATAAATAAATAAATAAAACTTAGTAACAACACCAAAGAGAATTTGGCTTTATAGTTAAAAATTATTTTCTGATTATAAATCATAAACAACACTAAAAGCATTTATAAGAAAATTTATTGGGCCCATAAAATCTGTTACAGATTAGCACATTCACATTTTCTCATGCCTGCCTCATCCAAACCCAGATGCATATGAACACCAACAAAAATGAAACAAGGCAAGGTACAGTATAATAAAGCCTCACTAATGTGGACTTCTCAAATTCGGAATCTGTGATAATTCAAAAAAAGCTGAGCAGAAGTTTACACTTGCAGAATCTGCAAAAATTAAAAAGTGAGTACTAAGTAAATAGAAAAATAAAAATGTGTGCAAATGTTAGCCCCTTATATATCTTTAAAATATAGTAAGATAAAAACTAGTCTCATGGTCAGTGAGATAAAAGTCCCAAGCCTTTACAAGATGCTACTTTGTTAGCCTGGTGCAAGTTCATTAATTTTAATCTAACAAATATGTATTGAACACCTACTATGGATTATGCGATGGAGATAAAAAGGTAAATAAGCCAGGGTCGAGAAGCTCTTGTTCTGGCTAGGGGAAATGGATACACAAAATGCCAGTATAAAGCAATATGGTTAAGGACACATAATAGACATCTGTACGAGGTCTAATTGTAGCCCAAAGGGAGACATCATACAACAGAGGAAGGAGTCACTGGATATATTACAAAGTAATAAGATTATATTGACCTTAGGGTAACAGATAATCATATTTTTCACTGTATTCAGATGGACCTGATCCTCATTTTGTAGTAAATCGATGAGATTTTATCAAGTGTCTTATTAGGTTGGCCCACTGCTTTGTTTTCAGTAAGTATCCATTAATTCATTCAATATTTATTAAGTGCTTCCTTGCACTAGGCACTGTCTAGGTACTTTTGATACAGATATCAATCATTCAAAGGCTCTTCTTTCCTGAAGCTTGAGTTTATAGGAAGAGAAGTTATGGGTGCCAAACAAAATTATGCAGTAGAAACAGTGGAGGCATACCAGACTGGTCAAGTCTCCCTAGATGGGAACAGAGAAAAGCTAGAGTGGATTATTAAAGGAAGAGCAGGTGTTGGCAAATCAATAAGCAAAGGGCATTGCAGGCAGAAGAAACTGGATGACCAAAGGCCCTGAAGCACAAAACAGACTTGTGTGTTTCAAACACCACCCCAGTTCAGCATAGGTTGGGAGAGGGAGGGGTGAGAGTGAGACATGAAACAGGGGAGATAGATATGAATCATGGATCATGAGAACTATATACATCCCCTTATATATGTCTATATATATTGTGTTGTGGAGGTGGATTTTATCCTATAAGCCAAGGGGAGCACCATAATTTGCTTTTGAGGAAGGTCCTTCTGGAAATAGTGTGGAGGGTGCATTGGGAGAAGTATGCCTGGAAGCAAGGAGACCAAATAAGAGACTTAGATTAATGATAGAAGGGATAGAGGGAAGGGGACAGAGTCAAGAATGCTTTTAATGCAAAAATCATAGAATTTAGTGTTATACTAGATGTGGACACTGAGGGAAAGGGATAAGTCAGGAAAGATTCTCTGGTCTCTGGCTTGGGTATGTGGGTAGAAGTGTGTTACCATTCTCCAGGTTTGGGTATGCATCTGGAAGAAGATGTTGGGGGTGGGGCAAGGGGTAGGAAGGAGTAAGGGATTCAATTTGGGTTTTTTAGTTGAAGTATCTCTAAGACATCTAAGTGGAGATGTCTGGTAGGCAGCTCAGTAATAGAGGTCTAGAGTAATGATACAGAATGGATAGTCACCAGTATCCATTCTGATGTATATATACATCAGTATGTATATACATATATATACAGCAGAATGTATATATGTATATATATAGTATATATACAGCAGTATATGTATATGTATATATACAGTATATGTGTGTATATATGTATGTGTACATATATATATAGCAGAATGTATATATACAGTGGGAAAAATTTTGTGACTGACATTTAAGAAATGGAAAGAGGAAGATGGTCCACAAAGCAGACAGAAGAGAGTGTGGTCAGAAAAGTAGAGGGAAAACCAAGAAAGACAAGGGTCATGGGGGCCAAGGTTTTCAAGAAGAGAATAATCAAAAGTTCCAGATGCAAGGCAAGTATCATAAGAATCAGGCAGAAAGCCAACTTGACCTCTTAGAAGCATCTGGCACTTAGAATAGTGTTCATACACTCTAGATTTGGAACAAACATCATCATCTCTCTCACTTCTGGATCAGTGAATGCAACTTATTCATGGATTAATTATCATAAGTGGCACAAGATAATCCTCTATGAGGACTGTTAAAAGACCAATGGTTTAGTGGGGAAAAAAAACGTAAGTTTTGATTCAGACAGACTTGGCTTTAAATCTCATCTCTGTCCCTTTCTAGTTGGGTGTTCCTAGGCAAATTATTTGACCTCTCTGAGCCTCATTTTCCTGAGCAGGGTTAAGAATAAAGTGAAATGAGCCAGGCTATTTGCCTTGAATGTAAAATTTAAGAGGGCACCAAAAGGATTTCTTGAGTAAGGTGAATGATATCATTAATGAGCAAAATATCAAAGCTTCAGATAAAGGCAGGATCCAGCTCTGCACTTACACAACCATGCCTCATTTATCTCTTCCCAGTCCTTGTCAGATCCTGTCTTTAAAATTTCACCTCACCCTAGTCCTTATCCTATTCCTGAGCATGTAAAGAAACACAGAGGGTTAGTCTTCTTCCTCCCTCTTCCTATTTTAGGTTAAATCGGGGAGTCCCAGAGAAATTAGGAGAGATGTTGATGAGTTGGCAGAGTAAAACCCTGGGTTGCACTGCGGGAGACCCACATGGAGCAGAGTAGAGGCGGTGAGGAGAAGTGTACCCATTTCCTCTCACTATTAAACTAGATGCCACCTGCCCACTCTCTCCCTCTCTGCACTCTGGTGAGAGTAGCAGAGCAACATCAGGGAAAGAGGTCTGGACACAAGAGTCTTCTTCAACACTTTTAAATGAGGACCATTTCTAATTAACAACACAAAGCTTCCCAAGAGGCAGTTCCTAAATCCTAAATGTAAGCTTCTGACATGATGAACGCAGGAAGCAAGATGAGTTTCTTACAGTCAGTTCAGAGCCAAGACTTCCAGATGCTGGCTGAGTGGCTTCTGGAAACGCTCCTTTTTTGGCTAAGGCTAACCACCCATCATTCAAGAATAGATTCTTTTACTATAGTGGAATCCGTAGCCTGGGGCCAAATTCCAGGTCTTTAAATCAAGTTCCTGTGACTTCAGTGATCTTTTTTTTTTCTTTACATTTGGTGTAACTCCATATTACTTTTTCAGTTGTTTATCTAACTTCTTAAACTACCGCTGTGGATCTTTAATGCAGCTGTTGCCTCTTTTTTCCCCTTTCTTTTCTCCAGAGGAAACTGTACATGGATAAGCCATTTCATCAAATCTTTAGTTCAAAGCTGAGTAGGTACAGATAGCATCTATTCTCCAGGACTCCAGACAGGGAATGTTTAATTTGTTAGAAATGGGACTAAGCTTGGATGGAGTCTTGACATTATAGGAAGGCCTTTATTCTTTCTCCTGTGGAGTAGGATGGAGACATCAAAAGAATCCTACTATTGCCAGCCCCATCAGTGTTTGGTCTGGGCCACATCAGTTCTAACAATAGAAGGGTCACATGTCTTGAATCTATAGTAACTAGAGCTCTAAAGACTTTAATTGTTCTGATGGTAAGAATAAAGAGAGTTGACTGAGTCACTCTCCCAAAAGGCTCTCACAATTCACTTTGTTAGGTCTGTTTCCCTTCCATTGCAATGACCCAGACCCTGTAACCATAGTTTCCTTATAGGGCAAGGAAGCAGGGAAGAAGAGTGCTTAGTCAAATGTTTCAAATCCCTTTCATAGAAAGCAATTGTCCAACAATATCCTTGGGCTGAGATTCTTAAGCTTAATTTCAATTTTAGTTCTGCCCCTAAGTTGCTTAGAGAGAATCACTAAGCATTTTATTATCTGGGTTTCCCCTTTTGTAAATTAAATGAACATTTTGGAGATTTAGTTAAAAAAATCGTAACATCATGGCATCAGACAAGGGCCACACACAGACACACACACACATTTCATTATCAGTGAACCATACAATGAGAAGTCCATGCGTTTGCAAGCAAACCATGGTGATTACTTTAATAATAGCGGTAAATCAAACAGGTCCATTCTTATGGTATGAGAAGATACAATTCAGACATGAGTCAAAAGCATATGGAGACTTTCTTTAGTCATACTCTTTCTCTTTTTGTCATTTACTCTTCACAACACCGTAGGGTCCATGATCTCATATTAATGACATTTATTTGAAGAGCTCAAAACTATCAATTGCATTTATCTTCAAATGCAGTTAATTACTAATCCAAGTCAGCTAACAGGACAAAATGGGAACAGAGACCAAGTCATCTGATCCACTTCAATACACTTATGCCAGTTAGGTAAAGAAAAAAAAATGACTAATCCACTGTAAATTCCATTTATATAAAGTTCAAAAACAGTAAAACTAACTTATGTTGTTAGAAGTCAGGAAGATAATAACCCTTGGGGAAGTAGTAACTGGAAGGGACCAATGGGGGGGCGGGTTTCAGGAGAGCTGGTGTGTTCTTGATATGGGTGCTGGTTACACAGGAGTATTCTGAAAATTCCTTGAGCTGTACATTTATGTTAGATGCACATTTCACAATGTATGTTACACTTCACTAAAATTTACAGAGGAAAAAAAACTATGAAAGCCAAAGAGGGCACTGACAAAAATACATTTTGGCTAAAATTCTCAGCTTCGTTGTTATCTTAGGCCATAAAGGCTCATAAATGCTGCAAAATTTACTGACTCGAATATGATTTCCCTGCATCTTTGTAGGGGAAAAAGCCAAATGTGAGTTATTGATTATTTCTTCAATGCAATAAAAAGCTATCACGTTTTAATTGCCAAATATCCATGAGCACTATAAACACATTTTAAGCAATTCCACTTTCTGCTGTCATATAGTACCAACCTACAGAGGAAGCTGGCGAATCTCGTCCTACTAACCAAAGTGGATCCTTCTCAGATTGCATTTCAGGGCAGAAGACTTCAACTATTAGTCAAAGGTCACTTTGAAACAAGCATAGCTCTTGGCCATTGAGAAGCTACACGTTTCCTGGCATCAACTCCAGTGGAGTTTAACTTGAGATGGTTGACTGTATGAACTAAGCAAAGTCACTTTCCATCTCATGGAAATAATAATGGAAATAATAATGGAATAAATGTACTGTACCACCTCAGAGAGCAGTCTAAGGATCAGTGAATTACTATCTTATTACCTAGCTGGAAAGCAAATAATGGCAGTGATTGGAAGCATAAAAGATTACCTAAGGAAATTAAATAAACTACCCAAACATCTGGAGTGTTTCCCCAGGGATATACAAACCCTAGGGCATTTAACTCTAGATAAGCCAATCAGCCAAATCAACAAACCTTCACTCTGAGGGGATAAGAAGAAGCAGAGCCTTGCCCTGTTCTTCTTAGCGCCAAAATCCCTTGGTTTCATTGTGACAGGATTTTGGTGTTTTCTCACCATTCTGCGTGTGGCCCCTTTTGATTACAGAATGGAACCACTGCCTCAAAGAGCTGAATACCAAATTTAGAGCAAGTCAACCATTTGTTTGTTCCCCATCACTGCCCAGGAAACTGCTTAACAGCATTTGTATGTGCTGTCTCCCAATTTCAAGTGAATTAATGAAGGCATTTAGTCAAGGGAGTGATCAGTCATGTTGAGTTCATGTGGGCTTTAGAGTACTCTATAATGACATTTGCTAAATCTGGAGGAGGTATGGGGCGACACACACCAAATGGGCAATTCAGAGAGACATCTGGAAGTTCTGCATGGAATCCACTGTGCATTAACCATCAGCAAATGTGGAGCTTTCAAAATTAGCTAATTGCATAAAGGTCTGTTCACCAGGGCACATGAAAATAGCATCTTGCTCTTCTAAGTGCCTGATCTCAATCCCTTAAACTGACCATTCAGATTAGTCAGGAAGCCCCTGCATAATGTAGAATTGATTATTACCATCACTTCACCCGGAACACTTCTTGAACACTGGCAATATGTAAATAACCACTGTACCAGATGCTTCCATATATAATATCAACTAATATTTACAACAACCTTCTAAGGGAAGAATTATTATCCTCATCTCACAGATAAGGAAACTGAGGCACTAGGAATGTCAGGACTCAAGCACTAACCTATATGACTGAAAGTCTGTGCTCTTTCCATTAACCATTCCTGGTTTCTGCAGTATACAGGAAAGAAGTTAATAGTCATTTGTCTGTAGGGTTTTCAGCCATGATTCCTCACAGAGGGGACAACACCTAAGCATAACACTAATGGTTTTAAAACAAGAAAAATAAACATTGGCAAAAAAAAATCTAAATTTGAAATTGGTTTCAAAGTAAAGGCTTGAATTGGTGTAGTTGAACAGTTATAAAAAAGAAGCAAGAATATGCCAGATATGTTCAAGAATCATTTGCAAGTTCTGACATCCAAAAAGGCAGTTGTAATCATTAATGACCCCTCCACTGAGCAGATTCAGTCGCAGACTTGGTTTCTAATCTCTGCTCCCACAACAGCATACCCTATGATATTGGATCAGTTTGATCCATCAGTAAAAGAAGAATAACTAATAAGATGAATTTACCTCACTGATATGTTTTAAAGAACAAATAATCTTTAAACAACAACACTTTGAGATCTTGTAAGAAAAGCTGCTGCAGGCAATAAATGACTGTCAATGCAGAGGAATCACTCCTAAATGGAAAACAGAAAATCCCAGATAATCAGCCTAGCTGATCTAGAGTTGGGGTCCTAAGGGGCCATACGGCCTTCTGAGAGCAAGACATGGCTCCTGAACTACATAATCAAGATCCAACCAGAGAACTCTAAAGGGTGGTGACCAGCCAAGACAATGCTCCAACGACTCATTCATTCACTCATCCATTCAACAAATATAAATCGAGTCCATTCTTTGTACTAGAACTGAATTTTTCCCATTTCCTTTGGACTTAAGAATAAAGCTTGGCCAGCCCAGGACTGGTGCAGTGGCCCCTGTGCTGGACAGCCCTCCCCAGCCTGGGGCCAATGTTCAGTGCAGGAGGGGACCCTGGAAAAGGCAATCTGAAAATCCTCCTCAAGGTTCATACTACTGTGAAGTCTACCTCCCAGCTAGATATAGTTCCTCCATTCCTTCCAGATACCGCTGAACACATAAGCACAGAATTGTGCGTGTATACACACACACACACACACACACACACACACACACACACACACTCTCTCTCTCTCTCTCTCTCTCTCTCTCACACTCACAATGGTTCTATACTGCTGTATTAGCTTATATTTATTTAAATATGTTCCTTTGTATGATACGAAATCTTGACTGGTTTCTTCTGCCTTTCAGGAGACTGCAAAAGACAGCTCCACTCCCTAGGAAGAAACCTACTGTAAACCCATTTGTGACTGGTCCTCCTCGTGAGCTCCTGCCAAGCTGGTAAGAAGGTTCCGGTGACTCCATTTTAGCTGGATTGCCTGCAGATCCTAACAGTGTACTTAGGGTACAGCTTGGGGGGACCTCTAACACAGCTGAGGAGGGCCTGGGGGCCAGGGAATATACTGAAGAAGGCTACTATGTCCTAAGGAAAAAGAAAAGTCAAAAATACCTAAGGTTCACACACAAACATATTAATACATGTATATATGAAAAGTAAAGAAAAGCAATAGCATTTCATTTACTTGTAATCTAAACTAAACTACTACTCTGAAACCAAAATATAGTGGCGTTTCACCTCCACCCGGTCCCTCTGCATTTGGTGGCATCTGCTACCCCACCTCCCCTCCCCTCCCCTCCCCAGTGCAGGCTGCCTTGGATACTCATTTTGACCTGATTTCAATTCCATCTGGCCAAACATGCTGGGAGGAGGGGAAGGGAGACTGAGAAATACATTAGTATTTGCCACTGGGGCTAGACCTAGGCGCTGGAGTCCCAGCCACCCTCCCCCACTCCCAGGATGATCCTGTGGTGAGAGAGACACGGAAAGCACCAGCTCAAACCCTGAGTC
The DNA here is from genome assembly GCF_922984935.1 of Meles meles. Lineage (NCBI taxonomy): Eukaryota > Metazoa > Chordata > Mammalia > Carnivora > Mustelidae > Meles > Meles meles. Next base: position 83,302,575 of record NC_060087.1, on the reverse strand, counting down.
AGAAACCAGAGCTGCCTGCAAACATTTTCTGAACATCTACAATTCACCAGTCTCCATCTATTTGCAGCTCACGTTGAGGGGCTCATGAAGGCTCCACAGTGGGCTCCAGGAGAGCGATATTTATTCCTCTCAACGTGTGGGGCTATTCCTCCTTGACTCAGCCCTAATGGAGAGACCCTCTTCCTTCTTTTCTCTCTTCCTTCCTGTTCCTCCCCTAAGCTCCTTTCCTTCTTGACCTTGAGAGCCCAGTAATGGGTTTGGCAATCAGGCAAAGGCAGTGAGAAGCAGGTTCTCTTCAGCCAGGGTGGGGAAATGAAGAGGCAAAGTAACGGGGAGAGACGCGAGACGAAAGTGCTGGAAACATACCCTGCCATCTTCTCACACTCTACAGCATAGGAACAAGTCCTCTTCATGCCCAGCTGGGGAGAGCAGCCCAACCCCCAGGTTGCAGAGGAAATGTTTTGGCCAGTCACCTTCGGTGATTCCAACTCTGCAGAGGGGGAAAAACTGCAGAGGACCTGACCCCAGGCATCCACAAAAGGCAAGGTGGGGATTATGGACTATTTTGCAGGAGAGCAGAGGCAGACTCTGCAGATTTTGCAGACTAGCCCACAAAAAAAAACAAAACACCAAGGTCTCCCTTGAGAGAAGGGGAAGAAGCAGGCGCTCAGTGACCTTTATTTGGGCCAAGACTGCTTTGTCTCAAGGATACAGACACACACACCCAGGCAGCTAAGGGATCAACTCTCAGCCAGGGATGAGGAGTGCCTTTCCTGACCCTAAGAATGGCTTGTTTTAGTAGCCTGTTCTCCTCCAGCTCTTTCCGTCCTTCCCCTTTGTTCTTCCCTAAGATAAATAAACTCTCCAGCCTGCTAAACTCTTAGCTCCAAGGGAGCTTGCAGACTCCTTGCCCGGACTTTGGGTGTGCTAGAAGGAGGGAAAGATTCCTGCCAATGACAGGTGTTACGCAGGTCTCAGCCTTCTGGTTTACTTGGAGGTGGGGGTGTACTTGCTGGGCAACCCCTCCCCCAACTGGCATCCAGTGGCTCCAAAACAGTTGCTCCCAGCATAGCCTACAAACGAAATCGCTCTTGTCCAGCTGCACCTTCGGAGCTGCAAAGTTGTTGGGGAGCAGGTATGGTCCGGGGTGGAGGTAGGGGTTAAGGGGATGGGACCATGGACTGGGAAGGAAAGAAGGGGAGAGGTACTCGCAATCCCTGGGGGGTGCGTCCCTCGTCACCCGTTTGCTTCACTTACCATCTCTGTGTAGGCATCCTTGCTGAGCCTGGGGGTCAACTTGATAGTTCCCATGAAAACAAAGAAGAGTCCCAGGGCCACTGAGAGGGCCACAACAGTTACGGTTCTGGGGGATGCCATGGGGTCACCAAGGCAGGTCCCAACTAATCCTTCTGCTTTGCGCACCCTGTCTGTCTAAGGCGCAGGCAGTTAGCAGAGAGAGAGCTAGAGGGACGCTGCGGAGGCAGCATGCAGCTAGAATGACAAAGGGAGAGGAGGGAGCTCGAGAAAAATTGAGAGATCGAGATTCAACCTCTCTCACTACAATAATCTCTGGGTCCTAATGCCCTACGCTTACTCCTGGCCAAAAGCACAGTCTGGAAGTTAAAGAAGACCTAAACTGAGATGGGAGCTTCACGTCTTAAAATGGGGGGAAAGTAGGTTATGCTTCGAGTTCAGTCCCTGGGCTGCCTCTGGAATGAGGAATCAGGGAAGACCTCCTTCCCACCACTTCCCACACTTCCCACCAGGCGCACTTTTCATCTCTAAGTTATTTACTCCTTTTCTTGCCACCTCCCTCCTTTTCTCCCCTTTTCCTTTCCCTCAGTCAAAACAGGAGTCGTCAGTTTGCTTGTTTCTGCAGTGGGTAACACTCAAGGATAAAACGGCAAAGCTGTCAGGCTCCATTGCTACTGACGAAAGCTTTATCTTTCTTTTCCTGGAAAACCTTTAATGGCTCCCATTGCCCAGAGATTAACTCCATAGTTTTAAATTTGGCATTTTGACCTCTGCCTCTCTTTGGAAGTTTATCTCCCAGTAGCTCCCATGCCACCCTTTCTCTCCTGTCTCCTCAGGGCCCCAGACAATCTGAGCTTTCCCACCTCCCCTACGTTCCCTTTCCCTAAGCCATCACTCTTCTCTAACATTTAACCTTGTCTTCAATGTTATCTCTTCCATAAAGACTTCCCTGATCCATTCCCAGCTGGGTATGGTTTCTCCCTCCTCTGATTTCCTGAAATAATAACCAATATATGTTTACTAAGTTTACTAAGTGCCAGACAACCACCCTTTATCTGTATTAACTCATTCAGTCTTTACAGCAACACTGTGAGCTAGGTATGAGCTCCCACTTTATGGATGGACCTCTGAGGCACAGGAAAATAACTTGCTCAAGAGTACATGCTAACTAGAAAGTGGAGAGCCAGAATTCAAACCTAAGCAGTCTTAACCTGGGTTAAAAGCCCAGGTTCTTGGGCACCTGGGTGACTCAGTCACTGGGTGTCTGCCTTTGGCTTCAGTTGTGATCCCAGGGTCCTCGGATGGAGCCCTGCCTTGGGCTCCCCGCTGGGCAGGAGGCCTGCTTCTCCCTCTCCCTTTGCAGCTCCCTCTGCTTATGCTCTTTCTCTGTTAGATAAATAAATAAAATCTTAAAAAAAAAAAAAAGAGGGGCTCCTGGGTGGCTCAGTTGTTAAACATCTGATTTCGGCTCAGGTCATGGTTTTGGGTCCTAGGATCAAGCCCCATATCAGGCTCCCTGCTCAGCAGGAAGCCTGCTTCTCCCTCTCCCACTCCCCCTGCTTGTGTTCCCTCTCTGTCTCTCTCTCCTTGTCAAATAAATAAAATCTTTAAAAAATAAAATAAAGAGCCCAAGTTCTTAACCATTGCTCTATTGTCTCCCCATATACTTCATACTCTGCATCGTAAGTATGACACTGACCTGATTCTGCTTTGCACTGTAATTACACACACACACACACACACACACACACACACACACGCATACACACACCTTTTGATGAGGCAGTGTTGATTAAGAGAGATAATAGTCTGGAGTCAGGTCCAGAAGGTCCAGGATTTAAATGCCAGCTCTGCCACTAACTCTGTAAATTTGTCACTTAAGTTCTCTGAGCCTCCATTTCCACATTTATAAAATGTCTATGAAAATTCCACCTCAAAAGTTTGTTGTAAGAATTCGATATAAGTAAATTGCCTAGCACAGTGTCTAACATAAAATGATGTAGTTCCCTTCTGTGTCTTTTGCCTTCCTAATCTGCTCCACAGTTTAGCTTATAAGCAATTCAAAGGTAAGAACAACTTTTCTATATCCCCCATAGTACCTAAAACAAGGTCTTTTGTGCACCAGATCCTAATAAATTTTCCTTGGAGAGGGGACTGAAGAAATTTAAATACACATATTATCCCCGGGAGTGGTAACACTTGAAGGTTTAGCAATCATTTACATCTTATTGTGAAAGAATTTCAGCCTTTGTGGTTATGATTCGACCTATAAATTACTGAGTTCTACAATGCACATTCAAGTGAATCAGGCACTATAGGAATTATATACCATTTTGCTTTCAAATTACATGATAACGGGAATAATAATATTCCTTATAAAATGAACAAAATACTGAATAATGATACTACTAATGAATATAAGAGAAAAATAATTCCTGATCCCAACATGAAGAAATGAACATTGCTATTCTGATTGGTCAATATTCTAACTGACCTTTTTCTTAAATATTTCTTTATGTACAAAATATATACAAATTAGTTTTTCAAAATTTGATCTTACTCTAGAGTCAGTTTTATACCCTGCTTTTCTTTTTTCACTTGTTAGCATTTTTCCATATCATTAAACCGTCTTCATATACATTATCTTTCTGGGCGCCTGGGTAGCTTAGTCAGTTAAGTGTCTGCCTTCAGCTCAGGTCATGATGTCAGGGTCTTGGGATGGAGTATCAAATCCAATTGGGCTCCCTCCCTGCTCAGTGGGGAGTCTGCTTCTCCCTTTGCCCTGGCCCCCATTTGTGTGCACAGGCATGCACACTCTCTCAAAAATAAATAAAATCTTAAAAAAAAATCTTTCTGAAATGATTGTATAATACTTCAACATCATTTGAATGTACTATATATATTTCATTTGACTATTCTCCTATTGCTAGGTATTGTTTTCATGGCTTTTGCTTCTGCAAACGAAGTTTCAGTGTACACCCTTATATATCAATCTTTGTCTAAATTCTTGAATTTTTCCTTAGGATAAATTTCTAGAAGTTGGATGGGTCAAAATTATGATATTTTTATATGTGCATATTCTTTTTTATATGTATATATTTAGTAATAGCTAACATTTACTTATCACCTAGATGGATGCCAGACATTATGCTAAGTGACTTGCATGTATTGTGAGATTAGTACTATTAATTCCCTCCACTTTATGAATGAGAAAACAAAGCAAGGAGTGAAGCAGCTCCCCAGATCCAGAGCAGGGCCACCACCTATTGGGGTATTCAACTTAAACCTTTGCTGTTCCTCCATTTACTGTTGCTGCTCCTTTAAATCATTTAAAGATATGAATGTTTAAAAGACTCCTGATACATATTACCAATGGGCTTTCCAAAACGAAATTTACCTTCCCATCAGCAGTTTAGAAGTATGTACACATCACCACATCCATCTGCATTAAGGACTTCAGTGTTTTTCATCCTCACCAATTTCATTCATAAAAATTTGTCTTTTTGGGATTATTAGCATTAGAACATTTTTTCATATATTCATTGGTCATATGTATACCTTCTGTTTATGTCCTTTTCCATTTTTATTTTGAGCATTGGTGGTTTTTTTTAAGATTTTATTTATTTATTGACAAAGAGCACAAGTAGGCAGAGAGGCAGGCAGAGAGAGAGGAGGAAGCAGGCTTCCTGCTGAGCAGAGAGCCCGATTTGGGGATTGATCCCAGGACCCTGAGATTATGACCTGAGCTGAAGGCAGAGGCTTTAACCAACTGAGCCATCCAGGCGCCCTGCGTTGGTGTTTTTTGATTGATTCATAAGAGCTCTTTATATCACACTGACATCGTTTATCTTTTAAATATCTTTCCCAGGAGCCCTGTGTGGCTTAGTCGTTAAGCATCTGCCTTTGGCTGAGGTCATGATCCCAGTGTCCTGGGATCTAGTTCCATATGGATGAGGAGAGGCAAGGATGAGTCTCCTTCTCCCTCTCCCACTCCCTGTGCTTGTGTTTCCTCTCTCACTGTCTCTCTCTCTCTCTGTCAAATAGATAAATAAAATCTTTAAAAATTTTTTTAAGAATAAATAAATATCATGGCGCATGGGTGGCTCAGTGGGTTAAGGCCTCTGCCTTAGGCTCAGGTCATGATCCCAAGGTCCTGGGATGGAGCCCCACATCTGGCTCTCTGCTCAACAGGAAGCCTACCTCCCTCTCTCTCTCTACCTGCCTCTCTGCCTACTTGTGATCTCTGTCTGTCAAATAAATAAATAAAATCTTTTAAAAAAAAGAATAAATAAATATTTTTCCCAGTTTATGTTTGCCAATAAATTTAATGGAGTCAAGTCTAGCAATACTTTTATGACTTTTCCATTGCTTTTTTGTTTAGAAAATTCTTCCCCATCTCAAAATTTAACATTTGCTTCTACTTTTTTTTTAAAGATTTTATTTTATTTATTTGACAGAGAGAGAAATCACAAGTAGGCAGAGAAGCAGGCAGAAAGGGAAAAGCAGGCTCCCTGCTGAGCAGAGAGCCTGATGTGGGGCTCCATCCCAGGACCCTGAGATCATGACCTGAGCCGAAGGCAGAGGCTTAACCCACTGAGCCACCCAGGCGCCCCTGCTTCTGCTTTTTAAAGCTGTTTTATGCTTTCTTTCTCTTTTTTCCACATTTCATGTGTTGATGAATTCTGTCCTTGTTGGTTTGTGATGCTTCCTTTATTGCATATCGGGTTCTTATCTTTTTACTTAGTCAGTCCAAAGGCTTCTAGTCCATTGATTTGTTTGTTGATTCTTGTGACAATATAATAATGTGTTTTTTGTTCTGTTTTTAAAAATTTTATTTATTTATTTATTTGTCAGATTGAGAGAGAGCGAGCATGTACAAGCAGGCAGAGGCAGAGAGAGAAGCAGTTTCCCTGGAGAGCAAGGAGCCGGATGTGGGACTCAATCCCAGAACCCTGGGATCATGACCTGAGCTGAAAACATCGGCTTAACCGACTGAGCCACCCAGGCGCCGACAATAATGTTTTAAGTGTTATAACTTATGTATACATTTTAATATCTTATAAGCCAAGTATCTCATCATTGTTCTTTTTTTTGAAAATTTCTTTGCTATTCTATTTATTCTTTTAGGTGAACTTAGAATCACTTCTTCGCTGTAAAATAACTTTGAATCTTGACTGGAATGACTTAAACATATAATTAATTTTTAAAAGCTGTCATTTTACAAAATTTAGCGTTTCCACCTAGAAATATGGCATCAATTTCCATTTATTCAAATTCTAGTTGCTCAGAGATATACAAATATCCTTGTTTTCTTTGTGTAGAGCATATGCCTTTTTAAAAAAAAGTTATTTCTAGGGACGCCTGGTTGGCTCAGTCAGTTGGATGTCTGCTTTTGGCTTGGTCATGATCTCAGGGTCCTGGGATCAATCAGGGTCCTGGAATTGAGCCCCACATTAGACTCTGCTCAGCGGGGAGCCTGGTTCTCCCTGTCCTTCCTGCTCCCCTGCTTGTACTCTCTCTCTGTCAAATAAATAAATAAAATTTTTAAAAAAGCTATTTCTAGGGATTCTATACTGTTTTTTGTCATCATCACAAATGGATTTTTTTTTATCCATTGTATCTTCTGACCGGTTGTTCCTGGCTTACAGGAAAACTATTGACTGCCATTCATTCCACCACTTTGCAGAACTCTTTCCTGAACTCTCTTTTCTGAGTTAAATCTGAGTGTTTCAACTGATTCCCTTGGGTGCTCTCTGGAGCAACAAATGCATCAGCTACAAATAATGGTGGTTTTTGTTTCCTTTCCAATAGTTACACCTCATTCGTTTTCCACATCTTACTGTGTTAGCTATAGGCTAACATCTAAGATTTGCCTGGCCTAGGGCAAGAGTACAAATGGAGGCCCACTTACCACATCTCAAGGAGCCATGAGTTGGAAAGCAAAAAGAAGCCAGAAAGCCAATGCTTGATACTACTGGGAAACAAACATTGTTATGGAAGAATCTATTGCTATTGAGAGAGGAAGGGCTTGATTTATCGTTTCTCTTACTAAGCACTTCTGTTACTCAAATTCTCCCTGCACACTAAAGCAGTGTCTGATATAAGCAGCAGCATAACACGCACCTTCACGGCATTTGGATGCATTGGCCCTTTGTTTCAAGTACACAGGGCAAGCAATATGAAGTACTCCCCTTGCGTTTGAATGATGTTAATTATGAGAGCAGAGGGTTAGAATTATGTGTTCTGCCACACTGGGCACTGGATCCTGAGTGACACAGATGCCCGTGTCTTTAAACACATTTATTTTTATGTATATGTAATATGAGGGACCCTCCAAATTATGGGTGCCAAAGCAGAAGCCCCTCTTGTCCCGGTCTGAGAATAGTACTGGTTATTCATAACATTTTTTAAAAGATTGTACGTATTTATTTGTCAGAGAGAGGGCACAAGCAGGGGGAACAGCAGGCAGAGGGAGAGGGAGAAACAGTCTCCTGCTGCACAGAGAGTCAGATGCAGGGCTAGATCCCAGGACCCTGGGATCAGGACCTGAGCTGATGGCAGACGCTTAATGACTGAGCCACCCAGGCGCCCACTCAGAACATTTCTAAGCACTTTTAAATGGCAGCAGCCTAGCTTTGTCTTCAATCCTAGTAAGAATGCTTTTAGTAATAGTTATCATTTACTGAGGGGTTACCATGTGTCAAATGCCATTATAAGTGCTTTACATACATTATCTCATTCATTCCCTACAGCAATGCCCCAAAATAGGAACTATCATTACTAGGCTTTGTTTGGCTAAGTAACTTGCTCAAAGTCACATGTCTGTATGTTACTGAGCTGGGTATGTTACTGTTTGAAACCCGGGTATGTCTGAAAAAAGTCCATTTTATTAATGGCTACATCATGCTAACTTCTATTTTATCATTTATCATAATGTTAGCTGTTGGTTTGAGATGATTCTTTATCTTTATTTGGCTCAGGAGGCAAAATAGAATACCGGATTTTTTTAAAAGATTTTATTTATTTATTTGACACAGAGAGAGAGATTACAAGTAGGCAGAGAGGCAGGCAGAGAGAGAAACAGGCAGAGAGAGAGAAACAGTCTCCCCACTCAGCAGAGAGCCCGATGTGGGGCTTGATCCCAGGACCCCGAGATCATGACCTGAGCCAAAGGCAGAGGCTTAACCTACTGAGCCACCCAGGTGCCCCAGAATACCAGATTTTTTTAAACTTGAACTTGAAACTGAACTGAGATCCAGTGCCTGGTTCCTACAAAGAGTTGGCCCTCCTTGTTGTCTCTTAGGGTATGAGATATTCTATTCCCTTTTTAAATAGTTATTTATTTTTAGAGAGAGAGGGAGAGAGTCTCCTACAGACTCCCCACTGAGCGTGGAGCCCCATGTGGAGCTCAATCCTAAGAATCCTAAGATCATGACTTGAGTTGAAACCAAGAGTCAGATGCTCAACCAACCAAGCCACCAGGCAACCAGAGAAATTTTATTCTTGATCTATACCATTCCTTACATCCTATCATTTGCATATTTGTAGGTTTTTGCTCCGTCTGTGGAGGTCTCTGGGTAGTGACTATACCAGGGGTCATGAACTCACATGCCTACAGTGGGTGAAGAGTTCATGTAAATATGTAAATCTCATGAGACATTAGGCAACAGATACTAAGTTTTTTTGTTTAGTAATCCCCGAATGCTCTGAAAATTCTGTCCAGTGAGTTCTGTTATTGGGCCAATGTTTATAGATGGGGAAATTGAGGCTCAAAGAGGTTAGGCAATTTGCTCAAGGTCATCTTCTCATGAGTGCAGAGCTAGAAATAGAGTATGCCTAACAGCAGGGCCTATTTTTTGGACCATTATTAGTTTCTAAACTTGGCTGGCCTTAGAATTACCTGGAAGTTTCTTTCTTTTTTTTTTAAGATTTTATTTATTTATTTGACAGAGAGATCACAAATAGAGAGGCAGGCAGAGAGAGAGAGAGGGAAGCAGGCTCCCTGCTGAGCGGAGAGCCTGATGCGGGACTCGATCCCAGGACCCCGAGATCATGACCTGAGCCGAAGGCAGCGGCTTAACCCACTGAGCCACCCAGGCGCCCTGGAAGTTTCTTTTCTTAAGGCATCTGCAGAGATTCTGATTTAATTGGTCCGGGGCAGGGTCCCCAGCCCTGGTATTTTTAAAAAGCTTTCCAGCTGATTCTTATGTGGGACCACACTAATGAACCCTGGACTCTGTTGCCTCAAAACTCAGCGACCTCAGCGGGGTCTCAGGGAAACACAAGGCACGTGGTGGGAAAAGAGCAAAAAGTGAAAAGAGAAACAAGGTTATGGTAGGGTGAGTGCCTCTGTCTACTGTAGGCAACATATGGTCTTTATAAGGCAGGTGTGAACAATGAACTCTGAGGACAGCTTGCACAGTAATGGCTCTTTCCTCAGCTTCACAAGTAGTGCTAATCGAGACCCTCTACAGCACTGGACTGAATGTGTCAGTTATATCAAAATCCCAAGGACAGGTAGCTATATTCAGCAAATGCAGCTCTTCGATTTTAACTCTTTGAGTTACTTCCAAAAGAGAACCAACTGTCAGAACCAAGTTAAAAAAACAGCCTAATCCAGGATGTGTCCATTTCCAGCAATCCTGTGTTCTGTGAGCACAGCCCCCACACTGTGTTCTCCTCCAGGGTGGAATCTCTTGTCTGGTCTTCCTGGAGAGGCTGAGCCCTGAATAGAACCTGCAGTTCAGAACATCCCCAGGGTCCTTGAGCACTGAGCCATGTGGAGCAAGCAAGATTTCTGCCTGTCCTTATAGCTAGAGGCTCTTCTGTCCTTGATGGAAGGCAATAGAGGGCAGAGTACAGGTCCTCTGCTCTAGCAACAACAGCATCACTAGGAAACTTGTTAGAAATGCAAATTTTCTGGGGCGCCTGGGTGGCTCAGTGGGTTAAAGCCTCTGCCTTTGGCTTGGGTCATGGTCCCAGGGTCCTGGGATCCATGGAGCCCCACATCCGGCTCTCTGCTCAGCGGGGAGCCTGCTTCCTCCTCTCTCTCTCTCTCTCTGCCTCCTTGTGATCTTTGTCTGTCAAATAAATAAAATAAAATCTTTTAAAAAATGCAAATTTTCTGGCCCTACTCTCTACCCACTGAATCAGAAGCTCTAGAAAGGGGCCCCAGCAATCTGTTCTATCAATTCCTCCAGGGAATTTGGAGGAACACAAAAATTTGAGAACCACCGATGAAAAGCTAAAAGATAAAAGTGGAGACACAGGCAGCAGACGACTGAATTCAAGTTCTGGTTCCACCATTTACTGTGTGACCTTGGGCAAGTTGTTTCTTCCTCACTAAATGTCAGTTACCTCATCTGTAAAATACAGCTACCAATTTTCTTTTCTGTAAAATAGGTACCTATGTGGGATAATGCACATAAAACACCAAGCACAGAGTGAGGCACAGAATAAGGATTCAATACGTGTTGAATACTTACTATTATTATTATTATTATTATTATTATTATTAGGGCTGTTCTGGAAAATCACTTTTATTTCCAACATATTGGATTCCTTTGGAAAAGATCTTAATAAAAGATCAGAAACCAAGCAAAGTTTCTTAAACAACTCAGTGGGGACAGGACAGAAAGTATTTCAGGTCAAATGTTCATCATCACCAGCCATCAGGGAGATTCAAATTAAAACCGCATTGAGAGGGGCACCTGGGTGGCTAAGTGGGTTAAAGCCTCTGCCTTCAGCTCAGGTCGTGGTCCCAGGGTGCTGGGATTGAGCCCCACATCAGGCTTTCTGCTCAGCAAAGAGCCTGCTTCCCTCTCTCTCTCTGCCTGTATCTCTGCCTACTTGTGATCTATGCCTGTCAAATAAATAAATAAAATCTTTAAAAAACAAAACAAAACAAAAAAACCATATTGAGATACCACCTTACACCAGTTAGAATGGCCAAAATTAGCAAGACAGGAAACAACGTGTGTTGGAGAGGATATGGAGAAAGGGGAACCCTCTTACACTGTTGGTAGGAATGCAAGTTGGTGCAGCCACTTTGGCAAGCAGTGTGGAGATTCCTTAAGAAATTAAAAACAGGGGTGCCTGGGTGACTCAGTGGGTTAAAGCTTCTGCTTTCAGCTCAGGTCATGATCCCAGGGTTCTGGGATGGAGCCCGGAGTCGCACTCTCTGCTCAGCAGGGAGCCTGCTTCCTCCTCTCTCTCTGCCTGCCTGCCTGTGCCTGCTTGTGATCTCTGTCTGTCAAATAAATAAATCTTAAAAAAAAAGAAATTAAAAATAGAGCTTCCCTATGACCCTGCAATTGCACTACTGGGTATTTACCCCAAAGATACAGATATAGTGAAAAGAAGGGCCATTTGTACCCAAATGTTTATAGCAGCAATGGCCAAGGTCGCCAAACTGTGGAAAGAACCAAGATGCCCTTCAACGGACGAATGGATAAGGAAGATGTGGTCCATATACACAAGTATTATGCCTCCATCAGAAAAGATGAATACCCAACTTTTGTATCAACATGGACGGGACTAGAAGAGATTATGCTGAGTGAAATAAGTCAAGCAGAGAGAGTCAATTGTCATATGGTTTCACTTATTTGTGGAGCATAACAAATAACATGGAGGACATGGGGAGATGGAGAGGAGAAGGGAGTTGAGGGAAATTGGAAGGGGAGGTGAACCATGAGAGACTATGGACTCTGAAAAACAATCTGAGGGTTTTGAAGGGGCAGGGGGTGGGAGGTTGGGGGAGCCAGGTGGTGGGTATTAAGGAGGGCACGTATTGCATGGAGCACTGGGTGTGGTGCAAAAACAATGAATTTGTTACGTTGAAAAGAAATTAAAAAAAAAAAGAAAGTATTTCAGGTACGTTTCGTCACAGAATCATGAAACATAAAAGCATAGGGGGGTGTCTTAAAAACAATCTAGTCCTACCATTCCATTCAACTTGATAATGGCTTTTGAAAGAAATATAGGCATAGAGCATCAGAAAAAGAAAGTAGAGATGAGTGTCATTATTATTGAAGATTTGTTGGAGATGATTATTTGGAGAGCATGGAAACTGTAACCCCTAGGTTGTTGTAGAATTTGGCCCTTGGGTTGAGTCTGAGGCATGAAGCTGAGGTTCATGTACTCATGATGTTCCAATGTGGATCAGGACATGGGAGAGGTGTCCCCATGGTATTTCTCTATATCTAGCTTTGAGGGAAGAGATGCCAATGTTGGAATGCTACTAATACTGAATTGCAAATTCCAACACTATAAAAAGCAAAGTCTTGGGATCTTATTAAGTGAGAAAATGAACATCAGCACCAGCCATATAAATGCGAGGTAGTAAATATCTTTGTTACCTTAGAAACCAGAAGATAAAGGTAGCTAGGTAGTTTGGTGACAGTTTCCAGGGTAATTCCTCCCACATACAACATGAGAGCTTTCCTATTATGTTAACTCTTTCTCTACAAGCCCACGGGACCCTCACTCAGTGTTCCACTATCCTCTCTCTCTCTCTCTCTCTCTCTCAAAAAAACTCCCTTTCTGACTTCCTTATTTTTGCAAGTGCCAATGCCATTCTCCTAAGTACTCTCTTCAAAAGCCCTTGATGTTTATCAGGGAACTGAAGGGCCCTGAAAGTAATATGTACCTCTAAATCTAAGAGATACAGTTTAGAAAAAATTAGAAACATAAATCGGGAAATGATAGACTCTTCAAATGAAAAAAAAATTTTTTTAAAAAGCTCACAGTGAATGAAACTAGCCATCTGTGACTCTTCCCTGAAGCAACTTCTTGTAAATATAATTTGTAGATATACTGCAGATGAGATTAAGATGCTTCCCAATATCTCACCTGGGAGCAACCAATCCAGAATGTAATTCATGTAAGATGAGCTGTTACCTTGGCAACTGTGACATGAGGATAGGAGGCAGGTAATATTGTAATGACAGAAAATTCTGGTAAGTGTGGAGGCCGGGAAAAACAAGGCTGTACCCACCTCGAGTCTAGCCCTGACATAAGTACAGCCATCTTGACAAAGCAAAAGGTGGCACCCTGCACCCCCTCTCTACCTTCTCCCCTCCCCTCGGTAGTATATGTGAACAAATAGTTAACTTGTAGAAATCACAATCCTGTAAGACAGGAGTCTCCCTCTGTTTACAAATGTCCCAGTGCTAAATCTCACTAACAAGGACGCTTGATAGGAGGAATGTGACATTCCACCAGGAAACTCCCAACTGTCTTCATGTTAGTGTCTTATTAGAGGGAAAAACGGCCTTGGCTTGATAATAACCAGGACTCCAATATCCTGATAGTCTTCTTTACCCTGATAGCCCTTCTGAACACCCCCTTTGTCCTCACCCACCACCGAGTCCACCCCTACTCTGCCTTTAAAAACTCTGACTGTGATCTGGTTCGGGTTCTGAGTCCCTACTCCACTGCATCGGGTATACTTAGGCCCAAGCTTAAGCTTGTCAATTAAACCCTCATGGGATTACATCGATGTTGGCTCCTTGGTGGTCTCTCAGATGTGAAAACTCGGGCATAACAGTAAGTAGTTAGATGTGATGGAAAAAAGAACAGTGGAGAGTCAGTGTTTATTCAACACTGTTCAAGTAACAGGAATGCCAGTCTGGAAAGCATGTTACAATCAACCCAAAGACCTCTCTCAAAACCATTCATCTCTGTCTGTTTAAATTGCAAGTGACCTTCTGATTGCTAGTTTGGTTTCTCCAGTACATAAATAGCTGGTAGTTATAACCCTAGATAGGAGATAAGAAGATATTTTATCCTAGACAGAATATTTCAGTCACTAGAAACTGGCTTGTAAGTCAGTATCCTACAAATCTGCTTTGTGTATGTTAGTCCCTCCGAGTCTAAATCACTTTCACAGGAATTGATAAAATCTGGTTCTCAGTTTCACAGTCTGAAGTATGGGGGCTTTACCAAGATGCATCAATTCGCTTTTTTCTCTGATATTTTACTCTTTTTTCTTATTATCAATGTAATGCCTGTCTATTGTAAAACAAAATTTGAAAAGTACAGAAATGAAAAGGAAACTGACAAATGAGTCATTCCTAGGCCTGCTATCTAGAGGCAACAATTATAAATAGTTGGTGTATTGCCTTCCAATGCATTTTTTGCTTTATACATATAGAATCGTACTGAACGGGTAATTCTTTATCCTGTTTTTTTCATTTAAGGTTGTCTTCTACACATATTTTGATGTCATTACAAACTTTTCAAAGACACAATTTTAAGTTAAATTTTTCCTGAAGTGTAACACACATATAGAAAAGTGCACATATCAAGAGTATAGACTGATCATTTTTTGCAAAGTGAACACACCTCTATAACCAGTACCCAGATGAGGAAATAGAATATTATCAGCACCTCAGAATACCCCTCATTTCCCCTGCCAGCTACTCCCCACACCCTAGAGGTAATGCCATTATGACTTCTAACACCATACCATGGGTGTCATTTTTAGTATCTCTGAAATTGTCTATGGATAGACCATATTTTAGGTAATCATTCCCTGTTTTCTAATGTTGGACCTTAAAGATGCTTTTTTGTTTATTTTATTTTATTTATTTGAGAGAGAGAGAGACAGAGATAGAGAGAGAGCATAAGTGGAGAGGAGAGGAAGAAGAAGGCTCCCTGCCCAGCAGGGACACCGACCCAGGGCTCTATCCCGGGATCCTGGGATCATGATCTGAGCAGAAGGCAGATGCTTAACCACTTAACCAACTGAGCCACCCAGGTGCCCCGATGCTTTTTAAATTTTTAACTGTGAGACCCTTAGGCATATCTTTGTCCACATCTCTATCTCCTTAGAATAAAGTCCAGAGATGAAATTTCGGGGGCAAATAATGTGATATTTTTAAAGATTCTTGATTCGGCAGTGCCTGGGTGGCTCAGTGGGTTAAGCCTCTGCCTTTGGCTCGGGCCCTGGTCTCAGGGTCCTGGGATGGAGCCCTGCATCAGGCTCTCTGCTCAGCAGGGAGACTGCCCCCCCCGCCCCCCCGCCTACTTGTGATCTTTCTCTCTGTGTCAAACAAACAAACAAATAAATAAATCTTAAAAAAAAATTTTTTATTCTAATTGCTTCCCAGGAACTCTATATCAATTTATAATCCAACCAGCAGTGTGCAAGAGCATCTGCCTCACTGTCCGTGGTCTACTTCGAGGAATAACAGATCTTTTCAAATCCTTGCTCATCTAGGGGTGCCTGGGTGGCTCAGTGGGTTAAAGCCTCTGCTTTTGGCTCAGGTCATGATCCCAGGGTCCTGGGATGGAGCCCCGCATCAGGCTCTCTGCTCAGCAGGGAGCCTGCTTCTTCTCCCTCTCTCTCTCTGCCTACTTGTAATCTCTTTCTGTCAAATATATAAATTTTTTAAAATCTTAAAAAAAATCTTTGCTCATCTATATACTTTGCATGTTTTGTCATTACTAGTGAGGTAGAACAATTATGTTTCTTTTCCTGTGAATTATCTCTTCAAACCTTTGCCAAGGTCTCTGTTAGGGTCACTGTGTTTTTCTTATCCATTTATATAAGCTCTTTATACAATAAAGATAATGATCCTTTGCCATACTTGTATATCTTTTTCTGTCTGTTGTATATTTTTTAATTTGTTCATTATATCTTTGTCATATAGAAATTCTTAGGGTTTATGTAGTAAACTCTACCTACTTGGTGTTTTTTTTTCCCTACTGGTTTTCAGTTTAGAAAGTCCTCCTATGTCCAAATTTCAGATGCATAATTATCTATATTCTATTTTAGGGCTTTTATAATTTGAGTTTTTTGAACTTTCAACTAATCACCTAGTATTTCAGTTGATGCACGGAGGTAAGTCTCAAAATTTGATGAACATCACAATCAGTGCTTGTTAAAAACTCAAATATGGGATGCCTTGGGTGTCTCAGTAGGTTAAGAGTCTGTCTTGGGTCAAGACATGATCCCTGGGTTCTGGGACTCCCACATGGGGCTCCTTGCTCAACAGGGAGCCTGCTTTTCCCTCTGTTTGCCTCTCTGCCTGCTTGTGCTCTCTGTCTCTCTGGCAAATAAATAAATAAAATTTTTTTTTAATAAATAAAATCTTAAAAAAAAATATTTCGGAGTTCTATCCCCCTGAGATTTTGATTCTGTAGGTACAGGGTGGGGCTCACGAACGAGTACTTGTTACAGTCACCCCAGCTAATTACATTGTAGATGAGCCCTTGTCCACATTTTATGAAATTTTTTTAAAGATTTTATTTATGCATTTGAGAGAGAGAGAGAAAGCGAGCTTGCATGAGCATGGGGGAGGATCAGAGGGAGAGGGAGAAGCAGACTCCCCGCTGAGCAGGGACACCCCCCTCCCCCCAATAGGATTCCATCCCGGGACTCAGGTCAGAGCGGTAGGCAGATGTATAGCGGACTGAGCCACCCAGGTGCCCAACACATTTTGAGAAATTCTTACAGAACGCAGTGTAGGAGCGCCTGGGTGGCTCCCTCTCTCGATGTCTCTCTCTCTGTGTCAAATAAATAAATGCGATCTTAAAAAAAATAGAACGCAGTGTAACCTGCCTTGGTACAGAAAGAGACTTAATGCCTCCCATCTAGACGACTGCAGCAGTCTCCCTCAGCTTCCAAGCCAATACACCCTAAAATCTAACCTACACACAGCATCTAGGGTTCTGTTCCAGAAACATCTCCTGAAAAACTCTTCATTAGCTGCCTATTGTTAAAAAAAAAACTAAATCAAACCCCTCATCCAGCACTCCAGGCCCTTCATTATCCCTCCTGACCTAGGGACCTCATTGGCCAGAACGCTAACTATTTCAGCACAACCCCTCCATCTAGCCTGGCCTGCCTCCTCCTGGGTCTTGGACACAAATTGCTCATTCTTGTTTCCCTGCTGCAGCTCCTACCTCTTCTCGGGTAATTCAAATCTTAAGCATTAAACTCAATCCTCACATTCTTTCCCTTCCCTCACTAACGGGATGATCCCCTGCTTTGCTAGAATTACCAAAGCCCATTGTTGTGCATTCTTCCCTTGTGAGTCTTCCCACTGGGTCACGCAATTTAGAGGGCGTGGTCTGTGCAACTATTCCTCTCAGCGTCTAAGGCGGTCACACCTGAAGAAATGTGGTTAATGGAAGTGATTTTAATACATGTTATTTTTAAAAGCTAATGTGGTAGCCTCTCTGAAATCTCCTACAGACCAAAACAAGAATGACAAATTTTTAGAAACTTCACGTTGTTGTGATTTGGTTTGCTGATAACCCAGTTAAGCAAAGGTTATCTCGGCTTCAACTTTTATGTAATTAAACAGTATTGCTTGTCACCTATGACATGTCCATTTATTGACTTTTCCAGTTGAAGAGTCTAGCCTTTTCTTTAATATGGGATATTTCTTTTCCTTCTTACAAATGTGATGATTTCTCTTTTATAGAAGAACATGCTTTATTAGATTAAATAAATATAAAAGGGTTAATGGCTAAATAATTACATTATAACTTCCTTAATTTCTTTTCTCTCTTTACCCCTCAGGGTTCTCTGCCTTCTCAAATGACAGACTTGCTTTAAAGGAGTTCACTTGGATGCTCAGAACAGGTGGGGGTGAGGGTGAGTGAAAATATGCCCTTCCCTTTCAAATAGACAAGGGAAGGATTCAATTCAATGCATCAAATATTCATTGAGCTTCTATTAGGGCACCCGGCTCTGTACTAGGCACAATAATGAATGCCAAGGTGAGAAATGATAATGGAGCAGAAGGATATGGGAAGGAGAAGAAAAGGAAAGAAGAGGTGGAGAAAGGAATAGAGCTGTCTATCTGCATAAAAGAGGTCTAAGAGGAGAGAAAGGGAGAAGAGAACCAAAGGTGCATTCTCCAGCCTGGTCTCACTTGATAGCAATGTGCAAGCCTAGAAATACGAAGCAATGGTTTGAGTTAACATAGTGCTTAAGAACCGTTAGAGTGTTTAGAAAAGGCCATAAATTGGAGGTACCTGGGTGACTCAGTCATTAGGCATCTGCCTTTGGCTCAGGTCATGGTCCTAGATCAGCCTCGCATTGAGCTCCCTGCTCCACGGGAAGACTGTTCTCCCTCTCCTACTCCTGCTTGTGTTCCCTCTCTTGCTGTGTCTCTCTGTGAAAAAAAAATAAAAAAGAATCTTAGAAAAAAAAAAAAGGAAAGGCCATAAATTGAGTCAAGCCTTTACCTGCTTAAGCCTTTGGAATGAGGAGTGAAAGATCTCTGTCTCTTTTTTCGAAAGGATATATATGTATGAGTGTGTAAGTATGTATACATATACAATATCTAAAATTATTTTTGGATGGTAATAGCTAACACTTAACGAGTGTGTGCTTATTCTTTTCTAAGTACTTTACATTATTAACCTATTTACTCTATCACAACCCTGTGAGGTAGGTGCAATTACTATGGACATCTTTTTCAGATGAGGAAACTGAGGCATTGAGCAATTAAGTTGCCCAAGTTCACACACCTTCTATCTGGCAGATTAGACTTTGAACTTTGGTCTGGCTGACAATGTTTGCTGTTATTTGAAGCACTTGGCCATGTATAACCTACTGCTGCACTCACTAGGGCTAATGCATTGGCTTGCACATAATAGGCATATTATGCTTTGAATAAACAACTGAAATTTTAGCTACAAAGTGATTTCCACTAAAGTCTAATTACTACTAAAAATAAAAAATAAAGTGTCATTAAATGTGTACTTACTTTGCTGTAAATTTTAATTTTAATTTTATTAAAAACATTTTTTTTTTTTACAGCACACGCATGTGTGTATACTTCAACATTCTCTTACTCATTTGGCTGGGCTCCCACCCCTCTAAAAGTTAGAGGAATCACTGAACGTAGTCCAGGAGCTGATAAATAAATTATTGGTATCTGATGTATTTTTGGAGTAGTGCTGTGTTGGTGGGGTCCGAAGCCTATGGCCAAGAGACAATTCTTGAGACATCTTTGATGCATAAAGGTTGTTTTACTAAAGTATGGGACTGGACCCGCCAGCAGAAATAGCTGCTGTTGCCGGGGTGATTGTGAGGAGGACAGATTATATACTTTGGAGTTGGGGGAAGTAAAGATAAGGGAAGTTCTAAAAGGATTTTCATATGCTAACAAAGATTGACAGGGTAAGACAGCTGGGAGCTTCCTGGAGAAAGGTTATACTCCTCCTGCGTCAAGTATTTGTCATTGGGCTACGGGTTATAGGGATATTTAATTTTATCTGCATTTCCTTCTGCCTTTGTTTCCCACATCAGTAGCTAGTCTCCTTCTGTCTTTTGAAGTTGAAAAGCAATTCTTGCCCTGAGGATTTAGTAGCCCCGTGTGGGATCCACTTAAGAAACCAGGTTTACCTTGTCATAAGAATGTAACACTTTTCTGAAGTAATGTAAAATATAGAAGGAGAACGAATGTCGGAAAGTCCCTAGGGCCCCAAGGAAGGTTGACTCAAAAAAAAGTTGCGATTTGAAGAAACCGCCCTACCCTTTATCTCCCAATCTTCCAACCAATCCATCATGGATCTGAGCCCATAATTTTGGTTGAGTTAAATCGCAAGCACCCTGAGATAGGCAGCACTATTCACACTGTAGTTCAAATTTCTTTGTGATTTTTTTTTAGGCTTATCCAGATCCACCAATGGGACGGGGAGAAGAGCAGGCGGTGGGCGGGGTCGCTGGGAGGGGAGGAGAGGGCACCTTGGGGAGAAACCTTGGTGCGGGGCAGGGGCGGGGAGGGGCAACAGGGCGTTGGGTGATTTTGACGAAGGTCTTTAGAGAAGCGCCGCGTTAAAGTAGGAAGGAGGGCCCCCCAAAACTGGCTGCTCCGGCAGGGCCGGCTGACTCGCGCCTGGGAGGAGCCCCGCGTCCTGTCGCGCCTGCCGGGGTCTGGCTGCGTGTGCGTCGGGAGTTGAGCCGCTCTGCGGCACCAGGAAGTGACTCTCCCCAGCGGCAGCTATCCAGGCCGCCCGCTGGCTTTTTCTTGTGCCGCCTCAGGTTTGTAAGAGGACTTATTGGTTGCAAAGGTATGGGGGGGGGGGTACGTGAAGAGCTCAGAAAGCCCGATGGAACCCTTATGGTAGAGAAAACTGCTTAGTGATCCCAATTGCCCGCGGGGCGGAGAATTGAGGCCGGAGGAGGTGGGAACGGACGGGACATATGCTGGCTGTCCAAGGTTGCGGCCGGCCGGGCTTCGGCCTGTGCTGTGACCTCAGCCCTCTTTTGGCCCAAATTCAGTGATAGTCTTTCCTACAGACACGGTGGGTAGAATTTGCCCGAAGAAGAGGGGATGGAGGGGCTGGTGAAGGGGTCTGGTGGGGGAAGGACCTGATTGAACGTGCAATGCAGTGAGGACTCTGCAATACACCCCTATGTCCATCTCATTTTGCCGAGAACCTTGTCGGGGGCCAGGCCAGCTGAAGGAAGGATGAACAGAGAGTGTAAGCAGGACCCTGGTCTGTGTGTAAACATTTTGGTCCAAGAAGCTCCTTGGCTCCACACGGAACAGGACCTACCACATAGTCTCGGATTGGAACCTGTCTGAGCATTTCAGGCAGGTTAGCTATTCCAACCCTAGAGACTTAGTCTACCTTCCTATCTGGCAGCTCTTGACCCAGAGTCCCTTTCCAAGTAATTCCTATAGGAGAAACTGAGTAGATGTCACACATTTTTTTTAACCCAAGCATTTATATATATATATATTCATATATATATTTATATATATATTCATATATCTATTTATATATGTTCATATATATTTATATATATTCATATATATATTTATATATATTCATATATATATTTATATATATTCATATATATTTATATATATATTCATATATATATATATGAAAAACTCTGAAATGAAACCAGTCTTTCCTGTGGGCAAATGCCCCCTCTGACATCAAGAAACAAAGAAACCTAATTCACTCCTATCTGGCAGCTCTGGACCAAGAGTCCCTTTCTGATTAATTCCTACAGAAGAAACTGAGTAGATGTCACACACTTTTTTTTTTAACCCAAGCATTTTTTTTTTAAATAGGAAAAACTCTGAAATGAAACCAGACTTTTCTGTGGGCAAATGCCCCCTCTGACATCAAGAAACAAAGAAACATAATTCACTTTGACTGGTATTATTATGCTGCCTTGAAAAATATATTTCACTACAGAAATTACTAAATATGGTAAAAAGGTCTTTACCAGGAGCCGTGACTTGTTGGCAATAGTAGGGTCCTATTTTAGACCATATCTGATAATTTGGAGGAAGAAACATAGATGCACAAGACCCCTCTGCTGGGATACAGGGCAAGTGGAGCACAGTCATGGTGGCATTCACCAGTGAGAGGACCCCACACACTCAAAATAAGTCTGAATGTTGTGGGGTACAGATAGCTGTCTTCAGTCCTCAGCTCCCCATCCCTCCTCTGCCAACCCCTAAATGGGCCTGCAGCAACCCTCCCCCTTCAGTCTGCCCCTACTTTGCCCAGTCCTTCTTTTTTGTCTCCTACCTCTTCACTCATTTCCTCTCTCCAGTTTTGCTTTTCTTCATATCAAATACATACTTTTGTCTCACTTTAGAAAAATGTTTATCACAGATCACACACTTTTGATGGTATTAATAGATGGTCCAGGACAGGTCTTAAGCCCACCACACTCCAGCACGCACTAAAGCAGACTGTTATGAAAGTTGTTTTGTTTTATAAGTTTCCCGCATAATTTTACTTATCCTAGCAGCATTTTACTCACATGCTTTATTACATCTCGCCAGTTTTGTAGGTCAGACACATTGAGACATAAAGAAGTGAAGTGATGTGCTTTGAATCAGAGCCTAAGGAGGGATAATGACACATATCAAATTCCTGCTGTGTTAGGTGTTGTCCTGAGCACTTTGTATATATGAGCTCTTTAATTCTTTTTTAAAATTTATTTTTATTTATTATTATTTTTTAATGCTTTTTTTAAAAGATTTATTTGACAGAGAGAGACACAGTGAGATAGAGAACACAAGCAGGGGGAGTGGAAGAGGGAGAAGCCAGCTTTCCCCTGAGGAGGGAGCCCAGTGGGAGGAGCTGGATCCCAGGACCCTGGGATCTTGACCTGAGCCAAAGGCAGATGCATAACTGACTGAGCCATCAGGTGTCCGAGCTCGTTTAATTTTAGCACAACCCTGAAAAGTAAGTGGTATTCGTCCTATTTTATTTGTTTATTTGACAGACAGAGATCACAAGTAGGCAGAGAGGCAGGCAGAGAGAGAGAGGGAGAAGCAGGCGTCCCACTGAGCAGAAAGCCCTATGTGGGGCTTGATTGCAGGACCCTGAAATCATGACCTGAGCTGAAGGTAGAGGCTTTAACCCACTGAGCCATCCAGGCACCCCGGTTCTCGTCCTGTTTTGATAGATGATAGCACTGACATTCATAATGCTTAAGTATCTTGTTGGAAAGTCATATAGCTAGTGAGCAACAGAGGTGAGATTAGAATACGGCTCCAAAGCCCATTTTCTTTCTTTTTTTTTTTTAAGATTTTATTTATTTATTTGACAGAGAGAGACACAACAAGAAAGGGAACAGAAGCGGAGGGAGTGGGAGAGGGAGAAGCAGGCTTCCGGCTGAGCAGGGAGCCTGATGCGGGGCTCGATCACAGGACCCTGGGATCATGACCTCAGCTGAAGGCAGATGCTTAATGACTGAGGCACCCGGGTGCCCCTAAAGCCCATTTTCTTAGTAACTTGCCTTTTCCTGGGTGCTATCTATGAACACCTCAACTTTGAGACAGCTTAAATCTGTTTTGTTAGAAATTTGTGAAGTACCCCCCCACCCTGCAAATGCCTCCATGTTGTGACAGTTACTTTCTTTAGTATTTGGTAAACACACACAAAGGTATACGGGCTAAATATTATAGCACACATGTCAGCATCCTTTAAGTACCCAGTGGACATAGCATACAAATTTCACAGTAATAAGAGGAAGCCATGGGGGAATCTCTGTCAATAAATCTGTTACATACATCAGGAATAGTGTGTGTGTGTGTGTGTGTGTGTGTGTGTGTTCTGAATTAAGGTATGACTTAACATTGGGATATAATCCAATGTAGAGGACAATGGCAAAAAGGTAATTTCACAGCTCATCATTAAGGTGTCCAGCCAAGTCCATTCACGTGTCCTTGGTACCCAAACAAGTTACACAGCCATGATCAGGCACCATCAAGTAAATAGGCAACAACACTGACTCTTGTGTTGGAGGCAAAGGGATCCCTTCCTCCTTCTAAAGTGTGGTCCTCACCTGTTCTAGTTCTTGCAGCTTTTGTCTTATAGTTACTCCTCCTTGTCCTCCCCCCTGATCAGTATTGCCACCACCACCCAGTCCTCTACTGTCTTTAAGCATCATGACAGTTAACTGAGTTTTCACCAGGTACTGGGTGCTATGCTCAGAGCTTAACAGACATCATATGTATGTATGTATGTATGTATGTATGTATGTATGTATGTATTTTGTTCATCATCTGTATTTAATCTGCTGAGTACTTTTTATTAATTATCCTTTATTTAACTCTTACAACCACTATATGAGGTAGGTACTATTATTATCTTGATTTTACAGATTAAAAAAAAAGAAAGCCATCGGGAATGATTGACTTGCCAAAGGCCACTTAACTAGTAAGTGATAGAGTTAGGGGACCACTCAGGTCTGCCTGACTCTAGGGTCTACACGCCTAAGATCTCAGACCTTTATTTTGTCCTCCTTTCTGCCACTTAGTACTGCCTTATTTCCCTTCTTTCTTTGGCCGCGGACTTACTGGATATGTCAGGGCCTTACCTAAAGGCATCTTCCTTGGCCTCTAAGCTCCATGTTCTCCTGGGTCACAAGCATCTCTTCTTGTTCTCCAGATACTGCCTTTTTCCCAGGTGTAGTCATTGGTCTTTTGCTCTTTTTACTGAAAGCTCTTATTTATTTATTTATGAATTTTTAAAAAAAGATTTTATTTATGTGACACAGAGAAACAGTACAAGCAGGGGGTGTGGCAAGGAGAGGGAGAAGCAGGCTCCCACAGAGCAGGAAGCCCGATGTGGGGCTTGATCCCAGGACTCTGGGATTATGACCCGAGCCGAAGGCAGATACTTAACCAACTGAGCCACCCAGGTGCCCCTGAAAGCTCTTTAAAAAAAATCTAACAACTTGGACTTACACTCAACCAAATCCCTAACCCTAACTTCTCTCATGACTCATAGTATTGCTTCTCTACTTGTTAGATGTTTCCATTTGGATATTTTCCTTACCATTGCAAACACATGCCTCAAACATGAATTTACTTTTTTATTTTTTAAAGATTTATCTATTTGCTTGAGAGAGAGAGTGTGAGCAAGAGCATGTGTGAGTAGGGGGAGGAGTAGAGAGACAGAATCTTCAAGCAGTCTCCCCACTGAGTGCAGAGCCTGATGCAGGGCCTGATCCCATGACTCTTGAGATCATGACCTGAGCCAAAACCAAGAGTGAGCCACCCAGGCCCTCCTGAGCTCGCTTTCCCCCCCTCTTCTTTATTTTTATTTTTTAATTAAATTCTTGATTTAGAATTAGATTAGAATAATAGAATTTTATTAAATTTTTGATTTAAATTCTTTATATGTTCAATTTAATTAACATATACTGTATTATTAGTTTCAGGGGTGGAATTTAATGTTTCACCAGTTGCATATTACACCCAGTGCTCATTACTTCAAGTGCCCTCCTTAATGCCAATTACCTTTTCCCCTACCCACCTCCCCTCCAGCAACCCTCTATTTGTTTCCTAGAGTTAAGCATCTCTTATGTTTGCCTTGCTCTCTATTTTCACCTTGACTTTATTTTTCTTTCCCTTCCCCTATGTTCATCTGTTTTGTTTCTTAAATCCCACATATGAGTGAAATCATATGGTATTTGTCTTTCTCTGATTGACATATTTCGCTTAGCATAATACCTTCTCGTTCCATCCATGTCATTGCATATGTCAAGATTTCATTCTTTTTGATGGCTGAGTAATATCTCACTGTGTATACACACACTACATCTTCTTTATCCATTCATCGTCGGTGGACATCTTAGCTTTTATATAGTTTGGATATTGTGGAACATTGCTGCTATAAACATTGGGGGTGCAGGTGCCCCTTTGGATCACCACATTTGTATCTGGGTAAATACCTAGTGCAATTTGCTAGGTGTCATAGGGTAGCTCTATTTGCAACTTTTTGAGGAGCCTCCATACTGTTTTCCAGAGTGGCTGCATCACTTTACATTCCCACCAACATTGTAAGAGCTTTCCTCTTTCTCTGAATCCTTGCCAACATCTGTTTTTTCCTGATTTGTTAATTATAGTCATTCGGACTGGTGTGAGGTGGTATCTCATTGTGATTTTGATTTGTGTGTGATTTGGAGTGATTTGGAGTGATGCTGAGCACTTTTTCATGTGTCTGTTGGCCATTTGTGTGTCGTCTTTGTAGAAATGTCTTTATGTCTTCTGCCCATTTCTTGACTGGATTTTTTGGGTTTTTTGGGTGTTGAGTTTGATAAGTGCTTGACAGATTATGGATACTAGCCCTTTATCTGATAAGATATTTGCAAATATCTTTTCCCATTCCATATGCTGCCTTTTAGTTTTGTTTACTGTTTCCTCAGGTGTGCAAAAGCTTTTTATCTTGGTGAAGTCCCAATAGTTCATTTTTGCTTTTGTTTCTCTTGCCTTTGGAGACATTTCTAACAAGAAGTTGCTGAGGCCAAGGTCAAAGAAGTTGCTGCCTGTGTTCTCCTCTAAAATTTTGATGGATTCCTCTCTCACATTTAGGTCTTTCATCCCTTTTGAGTTTATTTTTGTGTACAGTATAAGAAAGTGGCCCAGTTTCATTCTTTTGCATGTGGCTGTCCAGTTTTCCCAACATCGCTTGTTGAAGAGACTGTCTATTTTATTTTATTCATTTGAGAGAGAGAGAGGGTGAGAGCACAAGCAAGGGGGAGGGTTAGACGGAGAGGGAGAAGCAGACTCTACTAAGCAGGAAGCCTGATGTGGGTTTCAATTCCAGGACCCCAGGATTATGACCTGAGCCAAAGGCAGATACTTAACCAACTAAGCCACCCAGGCACCCCAAGGCTGTCTTTTTTAAATTGGATATTCTTTTCTGCTTTGTAGAAGATTAGTTGACCATAGAGTTGGGGGTCCATTTCTGGGTTCTCTATTCTGTTCCATTGAACTATGTGTCTGTTTTTGGGCCAGTACCATACTGTCTTGAGGATTACAGCTTTGTAATACAGCTTCAAGTCCAGAATTGTGATGCCATCAGTTTTGGTTTTCTTTTTCAACATTCCTTTGGCTGTTTGGGGTTTTTCTGGTTCAATACAAATTTTAGTATTATTTGTTCCAGCTCTGTGAAAAAAATTGATGGTATTTTGATAGGGATTGCACTGAATGTGTGGATTGCTCTAGGTAGCATAGACATTTTATTTTATTTTTTAAAAGATTTTATTTACTTATTTGACAGAGAGAGACACAGAGAAAGAGGGAACATAAGCAGGGAGAGTGGGAGAGGGAGAAATAGGCTTCCTGCCAATCAGGGAGCCTAATGCGGGCCTTGATCCCAAGACCCTGGGATCACAACCTGTGCCCAAGGCAGGTGCCTAAAGACTGAGCCACCCAGGCACCCTAGCGTAGATATTTTGCCAATATTTCTTTTTCCAATCCGTGAGCATGGAATGTTTCCATTTCTTTGTGTTTTCTTCAGTTTCTTAAATAAGTGTTCTATAGTTTTCTGAATACAGATCCTCTACCTCTTTTTTTTTTAAAGATTTTATTTATTTATTTGATGGAGAGACACACAGCAAGAGAGGGAACACAAATAGGGGGAGTGGGAGAGAGAGAGAAGCAGGCTTCCCCCGGACTGGGGAGCCTGATGCAGGGCTTGATCCCAGGACCCTGGAATCATGACCTGAGCCAAAGGCAGAGGCTTAATGACTGAGCCACCCAGGCGCCCCCAGATCCTCTACCTCTTTGGTTGGGTTTATTCCTAGGTATCTTAAGGTTTTTGGTGTAGTTGTAAATGGGAAGGACTTCTTGATTTCTCTTTCTTTTTCTTTTTTATTAAAGATTTTATTTATTTATTTCACAGAGAGAGAGAGTGACACATAAGCAGGGGGAGCAGCAGGCAGAGTGAGCTGAAGGCAGATGCCCAACTGACTGAGACACCCAGGCATCCCATGGATTTCTTTTTCTGCCTCATTGTAAGTATATAGAAATGTAACTGACTTCTGTGCATTGATTTTTTAAAGATTATTTATTTGTTTATTTGAGAGACAGAGTGAGCCATAGAGAGAGAGCGCAAGCACACAAGCTGGTGGAGGGGCAGTGGGAGAGGGAGAAGCAGGCTTCCCACTGAGCAGGGAGCCAGACATGGGGCTCGATTCCAGGACCCTGGGATCATGACCTGAGCCAAAGGCAGACACTTAAATGACTGAGCCACCCAGGCGCCCCTGTGCATTGATTGTATGTCCTGCAACTTTGCTCAATTCCTGTATCAGTTTTTTTTTAAGAAGTTATTTTTTGTAAAGATTTTATTTATTTATTTGAGCGAGAGTGAGAGAGTGTGACAGCACAAGCAGGAAGCAAGCAGCACAACCCTTCCCTGCTGAGTAGGGAGCCTACTGTGGAGCTCTATCCCAGGATCCTGGGATCATGGCCTGAGCCCAAGGCAGCTGCTTAACCAATTAAGTCACCCAGGCGCCCCCTTCCTGTATCAGTTCTGGCAATTCTTTGGTAGAGTCTTTTGGGTTTTCTGTATAGGAAGAGTGACAGTTTAGCTGTTTCTTTGCTGATTTGGATGCCTTTTATTTCTTTTTGTTGTCTGATTGCTGAAGCTAGGACTTCTAGTTCCATTCTGAATGACAGTAGTGAGAGTGGACATCCTGTTGAACTTCCTTTTTTTTTTTTAAAGATTTTATTTATTTATTTGACAGACAGAGATCTCAAGTAGGCAGAGAGGCAGGCAGAGAGAGAGGAGGAAGCAGGCTCCCTGTTGAGCAGAGAGCCCGATGCGGGGCTCGATCCCAGGACCTGGGATCATGACCTGAGCCGAAGGCAGAGGATTTAACCCACTGAGCCACCCAGGTGCCCCTGAACTTCCTTTTTATTAACCTCCCTATTTCATCTTTATTTCTCTATATAAAGCCTCCATCAACTCACTGTTGCCTTCGCAATAAATAATATTAATATATAATAATATATATTATATGTAATAAATACTGTATCATATATTATATATATCATATATTATATAATATGTAATAATATATAATATATAATAATATTATTATAATATTAATATAATAATTCGGGCATTAACTTTCTTCTAGATCTCACTTTGATATAACTTTTCAACCTCATTTCCTCTGTTCCCCAAAATGAATTACTGTTTTAGCCAGACTGGTCTAGCCATTGCCCTATAAATATCTGATTCACCTCCCTACCATCCTTTAAGACCTGGTACAAGGCTTACTTGCTCTGGGAAGCTTTTCCTGGGCATTTGTCAGGAACTAATCACATTGTGTTATTTATTGTCATCTTTTCCTGCATCTGGACTTGATCTTCTCTATTAGATTGTAATCTTGTGTGGCACGATGTCTTGCACATAGCACTTACTGAATAGTAGTTCACTGATTGGTTTTTGGGTGGGAGGGTAGAATATGGAGAGGGACTAGCCATTGGAGTGTATACAGAGAGTTAAACTCTTCCCTGGAGGACAATGAGTATACTTTCCTCATCTTTTTATTTTGGGAACCTAAGCCAGTACCTGACATGCAGTAATTCAGTTCCATTCAGCAGGACTGCTTTTACCCAGTGTTGACTCTGTGCCAGGCACTGTGCTGGGTGCCAAGCTTCTCTAAGGGTTTGTAAATGAATGAAGGGGTTTGAGAGTTGTGCTTCTGTTTCCCAACTTCTGTTTGTTCACCTTTCATGCAGGTGAATGTCAGTGTTTCTGTGGTTGGCAGAGATTAAGAGAAGAGTCCCAGTGCATAGCCCGAGGTGTTTCCTCTCCAGGGTGGGTCTCCTCTCCAAACCAGGATTGCTCCCCTGGTGTGCCACAAAACATCCAGGTTGGTCAAAGCTCTTTTTGGGCTCAGCATGTGAGGGAAACTTCACCAACGTGATAACCAAGAAGTGTCAAAGAGGACAGAAAAGTCAAGAAAGCAAGCCACATTGGACCACTTGATGGTTCCTGGCAGGAAAGGTAAGGGCCAGGCAGATATCGTTTTCCATTAGCAAGTCTGAATCTCTGGGCCTACTGAAATTCTATATTCCTGATGTAACTAACATGGCATTGCAAGTGTTCAGGGGGGCGCCTAAGATAGGATACCCAGGGCAACTTTGAAGACACCTGAATAATGTTGGTGGAAATGCTTTGTGATGGCAGAAAATATTCTCCTTGCCTCTAAGTATGTTTTTTACAGAAATGAGATATTAAACTGGGACCTTGTCTCTATAAAGGTCCAGGGCAGGTACACTGAAAACCAGGAATCCAGGGAGCAAACAAATGGCTTACAAATGAATAGTCCCGTTGCAGCCATGCAAACACAAATATACCTCATTTTATGCAACAAATGTATTTTCTAAATCAAATTATATTTTAAAAGCATTAGGGAGGTGAGCTATTTAAAGGAACCCAACAGTGAAGCCTTTTGTAATATGATTAATTACCTCCTGATAAATCTGGATTTTTCTTATATTAAGTTTGCCCATCTGTTCTGCTTTGTTAAGTATACAGCACCAAAATGGGCTCTTCTCCCAGACTGTATGTCCCCAGCGGCATGAGAGTTAGGTTTCCTGAATAAGTAAAATGCCAGAGAAAATGGTGGCAGGAAGTACCTAGGCATAGTGGGTGCTCAGTACATATTTATATAATGAATGAAGTGCCTGAATTATTTTTTTTAAAGGCTAGCTGATGTTGTGATACCACTCTGGAGGCTGAGCTACGAGGAACAGCTCAAGGTTGGTACCCAGCTTACGTTTTCACTCCCTGATTCCATCAGGGGGAATGGTGCCAGCCTTGTAGGAAGCTTGACTGGACAGCTCTACTTAGATGCCCCAACAGGTGCTTAAAATTAGTATGTTAATGAATCTTGAAAAGTTTTTTTTTTCAAATGCAGTTGTTTGTTTATGTTAACATATACTGTATTAGTTTCAGAGGTAGAATTTAGTGATTCAGCAGTTGCAAACAATACCCAGTGTTCATCACTTAGTGGCCTCCTTAATGCCCATGACCCAGTTACTCCATCCCCACACCACCTCCCATCTGGCAACCCTCAGTTTGTTTCCTAGAGTTAAGAGTCTTTTATGGTTTGTCTCCCTCTCTGATTTCATCCTAATTTATTTTTCCTTCCCTTCCCCTCTGTTCAACTGTTTTGTTTCTTAAATCCTACATATGAGTGAAATTGTATACACTTTGTCTTTCTCTGACTGATTTTGCTTTGCATAATACCCTCCAGTCCCATCCATGTCATTGCAAATGGCAAGATTTCATTCTTTTTGGTGGCTGAGTAATATGGATCTGAAATTTTAACTTTACACCTGTTACGTCTTCCAAACTCTGAAGCCATATCGGGAAATGCCTGTTTCCTTCCTTGCTTTTTTGTTATTCTCTGTATGTGTGAGTAGTAAGTACTCTTGCTGCTTTATACGTAGCTGCACTTTCCAGCCTGGTAGCCATGAGCTACATGTGGCTATTTGATTTCAAATACAGTCAATTCTGCTGTAATGCTTATCTTAAAAATACAAATTTGTTCCAACGGATTGATAGATTAAGGAATAATTTGAACATAATGCAAATTTCACAGTGGCTTACAAGTGATTTTTTTTTTGTCCACAAGAAACACCAGATGAAAGAAGCAAACTGTACCCAGCAGAACTGAGCTGCATTAAGAATACATAAAATGGGGGCACCTGGGTGGCTCAGTGGGTTAAGCCTCTGCCTTCGGCTCAGGTCATGATCTCAGGGTCTTGGGATCAAGCTCCGCATTGGGCTCTCTGCTCAGCAGGAAGTCTGCTTCCCCCTCTCTCTCTATCTACCTCTGTGCCTACTTGTGATCTCTCTCTCTCTCTCTCTGTGTCAAATAAATAAATAAAATCTTAAAAAAAAGAATACATAAAATGAACACATGCTCACACCTCAAACATCTACAGGTTCTCACAGAGTGTGGCATGGTCCACTCTCATCCGTGTCTGCTGCTAGATCTTTCTGTATGTGACACATAACCATCCTTTCACTGCTTCATGATCATTCACAAGTGGACAGCCACCTCCACAAGCAAACTTCAGGTCTTTGTCAGGGTAAAGGACCATTCTTATTGTAGTATGTGTCTATACATTTCTTAACCATTTATTATTTTTAATTTTTAAAATTTTTAAAAGATTTTATTTTATTTTATTTTATTTTTTTTTAAATATTTTATTTATTTGACAGAGAGAAATCACAACTAGGCAGAGAGGCAGGCAGAGAGAGAGGAGGAAGCAGGCTCCCCGCGGAGAAGAGAGCCCGATGTGGGGCTCGATCCCAGGACCCTGGGATCATGACCTGAGCCGAAGGCAGAGGCTTTAACCCACTGAGCCACCCAGGCGCCCCAAAGATTTTATTTATTTATTTGACAGAGAGACCCAGTGAGAGAGGGAACACAAGCGGGGGGGGGGGGGGTAGGAGAGGGAGAAGCAGGCTTCCCAGCAAGCAAGGAGCCCAATGTGGGGCTTGATCCTAGGACCCTGGAATTATAACATGAGCTGAAGGCAATGCTTAATGACAGCCACCCAGGCACCCCTAATTTTTAATTTTTTATTATTTTTAAATATTTTATTTATTTATTTGAGAGAGAGTGCACAAGCAGCGGGAGAGTTGGGGAGGGGGAAGCAGACTCCCCACTGGGCAGGGAGC
Organism: Meles meles; assembly: GCF_922984935.1. Classification (NCBI taxonomy): domain Eukaryota; kingdom Metazoa; phylum Chordata; class Mammalia; order Carnivora; family Mustelidae; genus Meles; species Meles meles. The sequence continues at coordinate 83,270,379 of NC_060087.1, read as the reverse complement.
CCAGAGCCTGATGCAGGGCTCTATCCCAGGACCCTGAGATCATGACCCAAGCTGAAGGCAGACGCTTAGCCAATTGAGGCCTCCAGGTGCTCATTTCTTAGCCATTTAACGTGTAAAACTGTATTACCCTTTTTGTTAGGTTCCTATCCTTTCTGTGTGCGTTACTGATGAAGTTGTGGAATGTGTGTGCCTAACCCCATTTTTCCCATGAGCTCTTTGATTTCTTTTTTTTTTATTTTAATTCCAGTATAGTTAGCATATGGTATTAAATTAGTTTCCAGTGTACAGTATAGTGATTCAATAATTCTATATATTAGTGCTCATCAAGATAAGTATATTCTTAATGCCCTGTAATTTCCTTCGTGTGATTTTGCATAGCATAGCGTAGAAATGCTTATGTCCTGTTACAGCAGAGGTAACTGACTGTATATGTTAACTAAAATTAAATGAGATTAAAGGGGTGTCTGGGTGGCTCAGTTGTTAAGCATTTGCCTTCAGCTCAAGTCATGATTCTAGGATCCTGGAATCGAGGCCCACATTGAGCCCCGCATCAGGCTCCCTGCTCCGCAGGAAGCCTGCGTCTCCCTCCCCGACTCCCCTGGCTTCTGTTTCCTCTCTCCCTGTGTGTCTCTCTGTCAAAATAAATAAATAAATAAATAAAATCTTTTAAAAAAGAGAAATGAGATTAAAAATTCAGTTCCTCAGGCACATGAGCCTCATCACAAGTGCTCATTAGGCACATGTGGCTAGTGGTTACTAAATTATATAGCACATAATACCAACATAAAACATTTCTATTATCACAGCACTGACCTATAGCTTGGGTGTTCAATCTGAAAGATCGGTTAAAATGAAGAGCTTACACAAGAGCTCACTCTTTTCTCCTAATACCTTCTTAGGTCTATTGCTGCCCCATCATTATGGTTTCCTTATCTGCTAAGACCATGACCCAGTCATCTGTGGGACAGCCTTCTCTTCTCTTTGTTTTCCATTCTTTGCGGTGATACTGCATAAGTCTCTTCGTTTCATTACATACATTCTTTTGCAGGTTAAATTTGAAGCTCAGAAGAAAATCTTACGGAGACGGGAGTCTTACCTCCAGAAGCTCAATGGAGTCAATGTGACATCTGCACCCAGAGCTGAGGGGCTCTCTTGTCTTCTCCATCCTATTATCCCCTCTGTAAGACACCACTTCCCTATCCTTCATCTACTAAGTCCCCTTAATAGCTAGTAATATCAGCCAGTACCTACTGGGCACTTTCTGGGGATGAGGCCCTCTGCTAAGTGATTAGCATGCATCATCACTGACTGTTTATAGGCACCCTAAGGGGTGGACACTATGGTTTTACAGATGAAGATGTTGAGGTTCAAAGAGATTAAGTAATTTGCCCAATGACACACATCTAGAAAGTGCTGGAGCTGAAGCTCACACTCAGGTCTGTTTGATGCAAAGCTCACTGTCTCAACCACTATAGTATTACCTCTGTAGAAAGAGTTCAGACTTTGGAAACCTAATGAGGCCTCAAAGAGGCAGAACTTAATTTATGGCAGAGGTTGGCAAACTATGGCCCTTAGGCCGTATCTGTCCCCCACCCCTGCTTTATTTTGTAAAGTTTTATTGGAACACAGCTGAGGTTGCTTGTTTATGGATTGTTTGGGGCTGCTTTTGCACTGCATGGCAGAGTTAAGTAGTTGTGATAAGGACCGTATGACTTGTAAAGCCTAAAATAACTTGTTATCTGGCCTTTACTTAGAAAGTTTGCTGACACCTGATTCACGGCAAGATTGAAACTCCTTTCCACTATGGAGTGTCTGTGGGGTGTCCTGACCTCAACTATGCACTTTCACAAATGCCACACCTTCCAAGCAAGCACCATTTATTTGTCCTTATCCAGAGAACATTCTTACGTTCCTTTTATTGCTGTTCTCTTTGGTTTTGTTTGTCCTCTTGTGCTTCTTCTGCCATGCCTTCTTCAGCCTGTCATCAATGGCTACCGAAATAAGTCCACCTTCTCTGTGAACCGAGGTCCAGATGGCAATCCAAAGATGTGGGGTACTACCTGGGAACTTGGAGAGATCAGTTGAAGGCGATGACTAGTAGAAATAGCAAACCAAGGGCTGCGAGGAGAGGGAAGGTGCAGGAACAGCATCAGTGGGGGTGGAGAGGAGTGGAAAATACGGCAGCCTTGAAGGAGTAGGATGAAGTCTTTAATGTAGAATGGGATCACAAGATTAATTTTGGATGCTTTCTGGAGGGTGGCCATTGTCACGTAGTAGTGGGAATCACAACTTTCACACCCTTTCTTCCTCTAAAAGTCATATGCCTGAGGCCCAGTTAGCACTTAGTAAATGTTAATGTTGCCACTGCTCACTCACCATTGTCCTCATCATTTTATGCTCCTTTTTCGTACTGGGAGCAGTCTCCTCTTTATTAGAGAGTTGCCTTTTCTATTTCATATCTCCATATCGCTGAAAACTAGAGCTTTCTGTGATAAATATGCCTTAAAGTAATTGGTAAATGTGGTGAGTGGTGGTAAGGGAGTTCATAGTGGCATATTTCCAAGACTTAATCCCTATACCCATTCCCAGATTCCATTCCTGAACTTTCCATTTGCCCATTTTCAGTAAATATACTTGAAACACCATTATTTTTTTATTAGTCACACTGTTGAATACCCATATGCCTTAAACTACAGTTCATTAGGGCAGGCACTTGTCCCCCCGACCCTGTGCTCAATTAAATGAGTATATGACATCAGTGTTCTATTATTCAGTTATAAAAACAAAACCCATTACATTTTATTTCCCTCTTAAAATCTGAACAGAAAGCAGACCTTGTCATACTGTGCATCTGTGGCAAGAGAGAAAATATTGCAGACTAGCTCTGTTAAGAATCAGTTTTGTAATGGCTAGACCAGGAAACAGGTTTTCTCTGAAAAATGACCTTGAGCTTGAATTAGGTACTTCTTAAATCTGTATATGCCTCTCTGAAGGAGGGGATTTGAATGGCCAGACATTTCTAAATAATCTTTCATCAAGAAAACCATATAAATCAAACTTGTTTTCTTTTTTTAGACAGAAGCATCGTCTGTGTATGGTCTAACCATCTGAAAAATATCCCTGAGAAACACAATCAAGTGGCACAGGTAATGAGAAACAAGGGCTGGCTAAAGATAACCCTAGGCATTGCAATCTGTAACAGTAGTGTCCGTGACATTTTAATAATAGAGCCGCCTCTGGTGCTACAGGGGAGGAGGGGTTCTGTTCTGAAAGTGTACCTTATAACACGGAGAGAATATTGCTAGGGTTTCATTTTAGGGAGGGTGGCGAGCAGGAGAGAGAACTTCATCCATTACTGCACATGTCAGGCATCCAAGGAATTTTTTTTCAAGATTTTATTTATTTGGCAGAAGGAGACACAGTGAGAAAGGGAGCACAAGCAGGGAGAGTGGGAGTGGGAGGAGCAGGCTTCCCTCTGAGCAGGGAGTCCGATGTGGGGGCTCCATCCCAGGACCCTGGGATCATGACCTGAGCTGAAGGCAGATGCTTAACGACTGAGCCACCCAACTGCCCCATCCAAGGAATTTAATAAGAAGGAAGTATTAGGAGAAAGAGGTACCGGTGAAGGCAGTCTAACAGGTGACAAGTGTCTGAAATATTTGGAAGGCTACTGTTTTCGGCAGAACAGAACTGAGAAATATCATGGGAGATGTAAGTGGTAAGGCATCTACATGGTGAGGTTGGCCTCTAAGACATTTTTATATCCTTCCCTTTTCATGCACGTACTATTTATTGAGTGCCTGTTATGCATTTGGCACTCTGCCAGGTGCTGGGGCTCCAACGGCTCAAATAGGCATGGTACTTGCCCCTGTGGAACTTAAAAAAACAAGTCAAAAGCCTTCCTCATGAGGACTGAGCAGGACTCCCCAGCTGGCACTCTTGTTCCCTATTGGTTCTTACCAGCACCTACCCTCCTAATGATTTAAATTCCTGACACTTGGGTGGTGCCTTCTTTTTTTTTTTTTTTTAAAGATTTTATTTATTTATTTGACAGAGAGAGAGATCACAAGTAGGCAGAGAGGCAGGCAGAGAGAGAGGAGGAAGCAGGCTCCCTACAGAGCAGAGAGCCCGATGCGGGGCTCGATCCCAGGACCCTAAGATCATGACCTGAGCCGAAGGCAGCGGCTTAATCCACTGAGCCACCCAGGCGCCCCTGGGTGGTGCCTTCTAATAGGACACATCTTGACCTCCAAGATTTCGCTTCTAGGATGCAGCTTCCTTTTAGAATTGTTCTCCAGAAGTCTTTCTACATGGGCCCCATCAAATTTCTTCTCCCATTCTCTTCGGTGAAACCCTTACCTCTCCTCAATTCCCTCCCCTTCACTTCTGCTCTTGCCCTTAGCAGATGATTGTACCTCATTCTTCCCTGAAACATTAAGGGTATCGCATGAGAGCTCTCTTAGCTTCTTCTAACATTTACCAATTTCACTGAAATCTTATCCCTCTTTTCCTCCTATTTCAGTGAAAGAGGTGGGTTGGCCTTTCCCTGTCTAAGGCTGTCTATCCTTCCTTGAAACACCATTTTGGACTCATCTCCTCCCTCCATTAGATCCTTGCTCCTTCATTATGTACCATCTTTCTCCTGTTTCTGCACCTCCTTCCCTATGACCCCTGTTGGCTCTTTTCTTGTCTGCCTTAAGCTCAGGTCGTGATCTCGGGGTTCTGGGATCGAGCCCTGCTTGGGGCTCCCTGCTTGGCGGGAGGCCTACGTCTCCCTCTCCAACCCCCCTGCTTCTGTTCCCTCTCCTGCTGTCTCTCTCTCTTGTCAAATAAATAAATATCATAAAAAAACTCATGGTTCTTCCACCCTTAATACCCCATAGAGATTGATCTTGTTAAAGTCATCAGTGACCTCTATGTTGCCAACTCCAGTGGAAACTTTCCCTAACTCACTCAACTTTTCTCTGCCTTTGACACCACTTATTTATCTTTTATTTATCTTTCTTCTCTCCTTGAAACATTTTCTTTCTTTGATTTCTGTGATTTCTTTCTCTGATGGTTTTCCTCCTGTCTTGCTGGCCACTTCTTAGTCTTTACCATGTCATCTTTTCTCCCTCTCCTTTCTTACTATAAGCATTGGTACTGCCCAGGACTCTGTCCTTAACCTTCTTTTCAAAACATTCATGGGAGATTGTACCCAAGTAGAGTTGTAGGTGGAATGACCACCTATAAATTGATAGCTCCTAAACTTATATTTGCATTCTCGTTCCCTCTTGAGCTTTAGGGGGTGCATTTCTAAGTCTCTCAAACTTCCTTACTTAACTGGCCTACATACATTCAAATCAGCATTGCCCTATATCATGGTTTCTCCGCTTCTGCCCTAATCACATTTTGGGTTGGATCATTTTTGTTGCGTGGAGCTGTTAGGTGCATTATAGGACTTCAGCAACATCCCTGGCCTCTACCCACTAGATGTCATTAGTTGTGACAACCAGAAATGTCTCCAGATATCTCCTGGGGGGGAAAGTTGCCTCCAGTTGAGAAATACTGCCCTAAACCAAATTTATCCTCTTTGAGAATCTGCTTTTTTTTTTTTTTTTTCTCACCTTAGTAAATGGTGGTACCATGTACTAGAAACACATCATCCTAGACTCCTCTGTCTTAATCCTCACCTTCCTCCTCTGGCCGTATTTAATCAGTCTCCAAGTCCCCTCATTTTTCCTTTCTAAAAATACCTTGACTCCATCCTCTTCTATTTCCACCACCGTTACCACCACTACCACTCAGTTCCAAGCTACCATCTTCTCTTGCTTACACTACTACAACAACCTCCAAACTGGTCTCACTAGTTCCAGTCCCTTGCCTTGGTTTATTCTCTACACTGCAGCTGGAGGTGTCCTTAAAATGCAAATAAAATCATACCGCAATATTGCTTAAAATTCTTCAGTAGTTACCCAATAGCTTTTAGAATAAAGCTTAAATTTGTTGTCTTTGCACTGACAGATCTTCATGAGAAGGTCCCTAGCTTCATCTTCTGCCACATCCTCATCTGCTTTCCTCTCTCCATTCGTGTGGAACTCAAGTTACCCTGCTGAGCTATCTCACTCCTGCCTGAACCTGTCCTTTCTCCACAGTGCCCTCAGTCTTCTCCCCTTGGCTTCTGCTTATGTTCAAAGATTCATTTCAAGCATTAGATCCTGTAGAAAACCTGATCTGACTCCTCAGTCTGATTAGGGCTCCCTCTTTTCTGTACCCTCGTCTAATCTCCCGTTGCTTATCTCCTATTGTTGCATTTGTTACACCATATTGCATTGTTGTGTGTCAGTGCTTCCCACACGAGACTGCAGAGGTAGCCACTGTGTATTATTTAATTTTGTAGCCCAGCACTTAGCATAGATTCCTACACATAGTGGGTGCCCATCAAATGTTTGGTGAATGGATACCTCTTTGCAATATTTGCCCAAGTTCCTAGCCCTTCCAGCTTCTGTGAGGCAAATTGTTTACCCTCCACATCTATCCAGAGGAATTCCCTTTCCCTGCAAAATTTGTACTGGGATCTAAGAGCCAATCTAGTAGGTACTCAAATATAGGCCAGATGTCCACTGTAATAAAAATAATACCATATGTATAGCCCTAGGTTGTTCTCATTTTTTAAATACATTGATCTCTCTTTCCTCGTTCCTGGTAGTGACATTGCATTCCATTACGATGATAGGATAACCCCAGTTTGCCCTGATTTGAGGTTTCAGTATCTCTTCTTGAGTCTTGAGTCAAAATACATATTTTATGGGAGCTGGTAGCCAGAGCTCCAAGACCTAAGAAGCAGTCTATAAATAAAATGCTATCAAGGAAATACAAGTACATAATTTTAAAAGTCAAATAATAGGGGTGCTTGGGTGGCTCAGTTGGTTAGGCATTTGCCTTTGGCTCGGGTCATGATCCCGGGGTCCTGGGATGGAGCCCCACATAGGGTTCTCTGCTCGGTGGGGAGCCTACTTCTCCCTCTCCCTCTGCCTGCCACTCTCTCTCTCTCTGTCAAATAAATAAAATAAAAAAGTCAAATAGTAATAGGTTAGTAAGGAAAAGTGATGCTCCTCTGTCCTACCCTTCCTTGCTCTTGAGTCTTGCTTTCCAGAAACCACAGCATTTATTTTAAGTATTTCTGTTGCTCTTATTTCTAAGTAGTACACTATTCTGATGCGTTTTGCTTTATCCCAGTTACATATTATTTGTTGACTTCCAGTTATGGCATATAAGAATTTCTCTCCCTTACTTTGTCTCTCTTCCTGAAGTGCCCCTCTTCGATATTTATAGCACAATTCTTGGTTAAATTAATATTTAGTGTTTCTATTGTTATGACCACGTAGATCGTCATAGATTCATTCCTGAGCCAAGTACATGTACTAAGATTTTGTTTTCCTTCATTGTACAAATTTTCCTTTCATTTAATATTGTGAAAAATTGCAAACATATAAAAGTAGAGAACGGTGTAATGAACTCCATATACCCATTCCTGAGGTTCAACAACTATCAGTATGTGTCCAGTCTTATTTTATCTATACTCTCACCCATCCCACATTCTACCAACCCATTTGGATTAGTTTGAGGTAAATTCCAGATGCTATATATCATATAAAATGTGAATACTTCAGTGTGAGTTCTAAAAGAATGAACTTAATTTTTTTATTTAATTTTTTTCAGTGTTCCAAGATTCATTGTTATGTACCACACCCAGTGCTACATGCAATACATGCCCTCCTTAATACCTACTACCAGACTCACTCAACCACCCACACCCTCCCCTCCAAAACCCTCAGTTTGTTTCTCAGAGTCCACAGTCTCTCATGGTTCATCTCCCACTCTGATTTCCCCCAACCCACTTCTACTCTCTAACTCTGAATGTCCTTTGTGTTATTCCTTATGCTCCACAAGTCAGTGAAACCATGTGATAATTGACTCTCTCTGCTTGACTTATTTCACTCAGCATAATCTCCTCCAGTACTGTCCATGTTGATACAAAAGTTGGGTATTCATCCTTTCTGATGGAGGCATAGTATTCCATTGTATATATGGACCATATCTTCTTTATCCATTCCTCTGTTGAAGGGCATCTTGGCTCTTTCCACAGTTTCACGATTGTGGCCATTGTTGCTATGAACATTGGGGTACAGATGGCCTTTCTTTTCACTACATCTGTATCTTTGGGGTAAATACCCAGTCGTGCAATTGCAGGGTCATAGGGTAGCTCTATTTTTTTTAAAAGATTTTATTTATGGGGGGTTATGGACATTGGGAAGGGTATGTGCTATGGAGAGTGCTGTGAAGTGTGTAAACGTGGCGATTCACAGACCTGTACTCCTGGGGATAAAAATACATTATATGTTTATAAAAAAATAAGAAATAAATAAAAAATTAAAAAAAATAAATAGAATCTTTCTCCCGTCGGTCAACCATAAAAAAAAAAAAAAAAGATTTTATTTATTTATTTATTTATTTGACAGAGAGAGAAAGAGAGGGGGAGAGAGAGAGAGTGTGAGTGCACATGAGCTGGGGCAGAGGGAGAGGGAGAAGCAGGCTCCCTGCTGAGCAAGGAGCCCAACGTGGAACTCAGTCCCAGGAGACTGGGATCGTGACCCAAGCCGAAGGCAGCTGTTTAACAGATTGAGCCACCCAGGTGTCCTGGGTAGCTCTATTTTTAATTTCTTAAGGTATCTCCACAGTGTTTTCCAAAGTGGCTGCACCAACTTGCACTCCCACTTAATTTTTTAAACATAACTTCACAGGCATCTGAGTGGCTCAGTCGTTAAGCATTTGCCTTTGGCTCAGGTCATGATCTCAAGGTCTTGGGATGGAGCCCCACATCAGGCTCCCTGCTAAGTGGAAGCCTGCTTCTCCCTCTCCCTCTGCTGCTCCCCCTGCTTGTGCTCTCCCTGTGTTTGTCTGTCTGTCTGTCTCTCTCTCTGTGTCAAATAAATAAATAAAATCTTTAAAAAAATAAATAGGGGGGCGCCTGGGTGGCTCAGTGGGTTAAAACCTCTGCCTTCAGCTCAGGTCATGATCCCAGAGTCCTGGGATCGAGCCCCACATCGGGCTCTCTGCTCTGCAGGGAGCCTGCTTCCTCCTCTCTCTCTGCCTGCCTCTCTGCCTAGTTGTGATTTCTCTCTGTCAAATAAAAATAAAAAATATTTAAAAAAAAAAATAAATAAATAGGAACTCCTGGGTGGCTCAGTCAGTTAAGTGGCTGCCTTCAGCTCAGGTAATGATCCCCTGCAATGGGCTCCCTGCTCGGTGGAGAGCCTGCTTCTCCCTCTCCCTCTGCCTGCCACTCTGCCTACATGTGCTCTCTGTCTCTCTGTCAGGTAAATAAATAAAATCTTTAAAAAATATAAATAAACATAACTTCATACCATTATTACATCCAGAAATAAACATTTATCCCATAATATCATCAAATATCCAGTAAATGTTTAGGTTTGACACTGGTGTGTCACATAAATAGTTGGAGTTTTATAGGTGGTTTATTCAAATCAGGATTCAAACAAGGCATACGCATTGCATTTTACTAACATGTCTCTTCATTCTCTTTTAATTTGTAAGTACCCTTCCCTCTTAATTTTTTTGTCCTTGCAATTTATTTTTTGAAGAAACTGGTTGGTTTTCCTGTGGAAATTCTTGTTCTGGATTTTGCTGACTGAATTCTCATGATGTCATTTAATGTTCTTCCTCTGTCCTCTGTATTTCCTATAAACTGGTAGATCTACATGATTAGATTCAGATTTAACTTGAGGTGAGAAAATTTTTTAACGCATATATGTCTGATGGGCTCTCTTTCAGTGACGTTAAAATTGAACCATCGATTCAGTGTCATCAACCTGATCCACTCATTAAAAAATTTCCTGTCAGATTTTCACCTAACGGTTTTTCAGTCATTGGTGATCATTGACTACTCTATCATGTCTTCATTTATTAGTTAGAATTCTACTAAAAATGACTTTTCCTTATCAGCTGTTTGGTTACTTTGATGTAGTGATTCAATCAAGATAGGGTAAATCCTAGGTTCTTTTTTTTTTTTAAGATTTTATTTATTTATTTGACGGAGATCACAAGTAGGCAGAGAGACAGACAGAGAGAGAGGGGGAAGTAGGCTCCCCACTGAGCAGAGAGCCCGATGTGGGGCTCTATCCCAGGACCCTGGGATCATGACCTGAGCTGAAGGCAGAGGCTTAACCCACTGAGCCACCCAGGTGCCCCTAAATCCTAGGTTCTTTCACCTTCTTCAAAAGATGGTCAGTTAAATTTGTTTGTTTCAGTATCATTATGAAATCATGGATTTTTTAAAAAAGATTTTATTTCTTTGACAGAGAAGAGAGTGAGCACAAACTGCGGTGGGGGGGTTTGCAGAGGGAGAGGGAGAAGCAACCTCCCCACTGAGCAGGGAGCCTGACCCAGGGCTCAATCCCAGGACCCTGGGATCATGACCTGAGCTGAAGGCAGACACTTAACCCACTGAGCCACGTGGGCGCCCCGCAATCATGGATTTTTAACATACTTGATATATTTTATTAATTATATTAATTATTAATTATATTAATTATTAATTATATTATATTAATTAATTATCAATTATAATAAAATATTGATATATTTTAGTCCACTGAATTTACTATTATTTTTGGTATGCAAATTGTTCCATTTTTAGCCAATTGGAACTGCTTTAAGTTGTCCCAGGCTTGGATAGCCCTAGTAGTTTTGGAATGTTAAGGTATTTCTAGCACATCTAGTCTTTTCTGCTTGAGACTGGGAATCAGCCATTTCTTCAAGGAATCCTTGTCTCTTTTAGTGGGAAATGGTATTTGGAAGCACAGTATGGGTGCTAGATGAGCTTACTTATACTGGGTTGGTAAGACTTCAAGGCCTTCTAGTGGACAGAGCCAGGGAATATTTTTTTAGGGAGAAAATGTTAGTTCTGCTGAGCAGAGAGCCCGATGCATGGCTGGATCCCAGGACCCTGAGATCATGACCTGAGCTGAAGTTAGAGGCTTAACCCACTGAGCCACCCAGGCGCCCCTGCACTTCTTTTTTTTTTAAGATTTTATTTTTTTTATTTGAGAGAAAGAGTGAGTGAGAGTGAGAAAGAGAGAGCACGAGCGGGGGAAGGGGCAAAGGGAGAGGGAGAAGCAGACGCCCTGTTGCTGAACAGGGAACGCAATGTCAGGCTCAATCCTGGGACTCAGGGATCATGACCTGAGCCAAAGGCAGACACTTAACCAACTGAGCCACCCAGGTGCCCCTGCACTTTCTCCCCCCCCCCTTTTTATAGCCGCATGCTTCTGTTTGGTGTGATGGATTTTTAGAACTTTTTATTGGCATGAATAATTACCTTATTTTTCCATTGGTTTAGTTTTCTAGAACCTATTGCTAATTTTTCCCAAGTACTCTAAAAGCTCTGTCAAACATTCATCTGCATTCTCCATATGCTCAACAACTTGAGTTGTTTTTTTCCCTGAAGAGCTTTTTTCTTGGAATCTTCCATCCTAGGCTCCTGAGGCCTTCTGCATGGCTATTATCCCAGGACTCCTTTTGCTGCTCTCCTGTCTTCCTTTTTCCGGTTTATATCCCCATTTGGCTGGAATACAACCTCTATTAGCTTCCTGAGGAAGGGTGCCTAGGAGGTAAAGTTTTAGAGTCTTTTCTTGTCTGTAAATGTCTTTTCTTCCTTGACATATGACTGAAACTTTTTCTAGATTCTAGATTTGGGTTTGAATAATTTGCTTTTATAAATTTGAAGATATGGTTTTGTCATCTGGCCACCAGTGTTGTGTGACTCTGAATGCTACTTTAAGTACTGATCATTTGTAGGTAATTTCTCTCCTCTTTTTCTGTAAAAGCTTTTAGGGGATCTCTTTATCTCTGAAACTTTATGACCCAGTGGGCCTTTTTTTCTCATTCATTGTGGTGGGTACAAATTAGGACTTGTCAATCTGGAAGCTAATGCTTTCAGATGTGGGATAATTTCCTGTATTATTTCTTACTTCATTTTCTGTATTTTCTTTTTTTTTTTAAAGATTTTATTTATTTATTTGACAGATAGAGATCACAAGGAGGCAGAGAGGCAGGCAGAGAGAGAGAGAGAGAGAGGAGGAAGCAGGCTCCCTGCTGAGCAGAGAGCCCGATGTGGGGCTCGATCCCAGGACCCTGGGATCATGACCTGAGCTGAAGGCAGAGGCTTTAACCCACTGAGCCACTCAGGTGCCCCCATTTTCTGTATTTTCTTTATATCTCCTATTATTTGAATTTAAGACATCATGGATTAAGCCAGTAATCTGCTTCTCATTCTTCTCCCATTTTCTATCTCTGCCTTTTTGTTTTCCTTTCTGTGAAATTTTTTTGATATAAAAGCCAACATTTTTAATGAAATATTTTCTGTTATCCTACCTTTAATTTTCAAAAGATTTTTCTTATTCTCTGATCCTTTTCTATAACTACTTTTTTTAGTAATATAATTCAGTAATGTAGTGTGTGTGTGTGTGTGTGTGTGTGTGTGTGTGTGTGTGTGTGTGTGTTTTCTGTTCTTTGAATTGTTTGTTCCTTCAGGAATTTTTTCCTGTTTTGGTCATTGTCTTTCACAATGGAGACTTTAACCAAAGAGCTGATGATACTTGACTGACTATTATTTAAGAGTGAGGTCTTAAAAACCTGAATGGCAGTTCAGCTTAAGTGGGTTTGTTGATTCTTGGCTTTACTGTTGGTGATTATGTTGGGGTGTCCCCATATGTTTGTCTCAGGAGATCTTCCTCTGGAGATATTCAGTTTCTTGAGAGAATTATCTCGACGTTTCTTGCCTGGCTGCTGGCTTTTTAGAATTAAGGCATGGAAAAGGGGTAGGATCTCTACCATTCAGAATACAGATTTAATGGAATCTGCCTGTTCCCAACCCCTGTTACTACAACAATGCCTGGTACCTCCAAATTCAGGGCTTTTGTGGGTTCATTTTCTCCTGAGAAAAAGATCTCCAGTCTCTTGTTACAGGAAGATGGATGTTCTTGGTAGCATGAGGATGTTTACCAGTTTTGTGTCCAGACTTTCAATCACACCCTCTTTTTAAAACGATTTTGTTTATTTATTAGAGAGAGAGCAGCAGTGGGAGGAACAGAGGGAGAGAGTCACGCTGAGCACAAAGTACGATGTGGGGCTCCATCTCAGGACCCTGAGATCATGACCTGAGCTGAACTCAAGAGTCCAAGGCTCAACCGACTTAGCCACCCAGGCTCTGCCCAGGACTCTTTTAAGCCTTTTAAGCCTTGTGCCTTAATTGGACCTTACGGTTTGAGCCTTCCCAGGGTTGTATGTAGCACATAAGCCTTATATCTCATCAGGTCCCCCTTTGTAGGCAGTCCGGATATAGTTTCCTTCATCTTGCTTCAGTTGGCACTTGAGTCTGCTTTCCATCTCCTAAGACTTTATTTTGCTCTTTTCTACTCTATCATTATCTCTGTTCTTCCTTTCATGTATTAATTCAACAAGTACTATGGAGTACCTACAAGTGCTTAGGGTATAATAATGAAGAAAATATCCCTTTCCTTGTAGAACTTACATTTTCGTCAGAGAGATAGACTTTTTTTAAAAAAGATTTTATTTATTTATTAGACAGAGATCACAAGTAGGCAGAGAAGCAGGCAGAGAGAGAGGAGGAAGCAGGCTCCCTGCTGAGCAGAGAGCCCCATGCGGGGCTCAATCCCAGGACCCTGGGATCATGACCTGAGCCAAAGGCAGAGGCTTTAACCCACTGAGCCACCCAGGCGCCCCGAGAGATAGACTTTTAAAAAACATAATAAAATAAATTATATGGTATGTTTGAAGGTGATAAGTGTAGCTGTGGTCTGAAAGTATGTGTGACCCCAAATATCACATGTTGAAATCCCAACACCCAAGGTGATAGTATTAGGAGGTGGGGCCTTTAGGAGGTGATTAGGTCATGAGGGCAGAGCCCTTATGATTAGGATTAGTGCCCTTATGAAAGAGACCCCAGAGAGCTAGCTTGTCCTTTCTTCCATGTGAGGTTATGTGAAAAGACAGTCACTAGTGAAGAAACAGGTTTATTTTTATTTTTATTTTTTTACTTAAAAAAATTTTTTTTTAAGATTTTTTAATTTTGTTTATTTGACAGAGAGAGAGAGATCACAAGTAGGCAGAGAGGCAAGCAGAGAGGAGGAAGCAGGCTCCCTGCGGAGCAGAGAGCCCGACGCAGGGCTCGATCCCAGGACCCTGAGATCATGACCTGAGCCGAAGGCAGCGGCTTAATCCACTGAGCCACCCAGGCGCCCCTAAAAATTTTTTTTTAAAGAGAGAGAGCCGGTACCAGCAGGGGGAGTGGCAGGGAGAGGGAGAAGCAGGCTCCCACAGAGCAGGAAGCCCGATGTGAGGCTCGATCTCAGGATCTGAGCCGAAGACAGGTGCTTAAATGACTGAGCCACTGAGGCACCACTATTTTTTATTTTTTAATTTTTAATTCCATTAATTAACATATAGTGTAATATTAGTTTCAGAGGTAGAGTTCAGTGATTCTTCAGTCTTACATAGCACCCAATGCTCATTATATCATGTGCCCTCCTTAATGTCCATCACCTAGTTACCCTATCCCTCCACCTCCCTCCCCTCCCCTCCAGCAACCCTAAGTTTGTTTCCTATGATTTAGAGTCTTATGATTTGTCTCCCTCCCTGATTTCATCTTGTTTTGTTTCTCTCTTCCCCTATGCTCCTCTGTTTTGTTTCTTAAGTTCCACACATGAATGAGATCATATGGTAATTGTCTTTCTCTGATTGACTTATATCACTTAGCATTATTCCCTCTAGTTCCACATCCACATTGTTGCAAATGGCAAGATTTCTTTTTTTTTTTTTTTGATGACTGAGTACTATTCTATTACACACTCACACACACGCACACCCCACATCTTCTTTATCCATTCATCTGTTGATGGACATCTGGGCTCTTTCCTTAGTTTAGGTATTGTGGGCATTGCTGCTATAAACATTGGGGTGCAGGTGCCCCTTTGGATCACTACATTTGTATCTTTGGTGTAAATACCTAGTGGTACAGTTGCTGGATCATAGGGTAGCTCTGTTTTCAACTTTTTAAAAAAAAATATTTTATTTATTTATTTGACAGAGAGAGAGGTCGCAAGTAGGCAGAGAGGCAGGCAGAGAGAGAGGGAGAAACAGGCTCCCCACTGAGCAGAGAGCCTGATGCGGGGCTCGATCCCAGGACCCTGAGATCATGACCTGAGCCAAAGGCAGATACTTAAACCACTGAGCCACCCAGGCGCCCCTGTTTTCAACTTTTTGAGGAACCTCCATACTGTTTTCCAGAGTGGCTACACCAGCTTGCATTCTCACCAGCAGAGCAGGAGGGTTCCCCTTTCTCCACATCCTCGCCAGCATCTGTTGTTTCCTGACTTGTTAATTGTAGCCATTCTGACTGGTGTGAGGTGGTATCTCATTGTGGCTTTGATTTGTATTTTTTTTGCAGAAATGTCTGTTCATGTCTTCTGCCCATTTCTTGATTGGATTATTTGTTCTTTGGGTGTTGAGTTTCATAAGTTCTTTATAGATTTTGGATACTCGCCCTTTATCTGATAAGTCATTTGCAAATATCTCCTGTTCTTGTCTTTTGGTTTTGTTGACTGTTTCCTTTGCTAGGCAAAAACTTTTTTTTTTTTTTTTTTTTTTTTTTTTTTTTTTTTTTTTTTTTTATTTATTTTTTTTCAGCGTAACAGTATTCATTCTTTTTGCACAACACCCAGTGCTCCATGCAAAACGTGCCCTCCCCATCACCCACCACCTGTTCCCCCAACCTCCCACCCCTGACCCTTCAAAACCCTCAGGTTGTTTTTCAGAGTCCATAGTCTCTTATGGTTCGGCTAGGCAAAAACTTTTTATCTTGGGGCGCCTAGGTGGCTCAGTGGGTTAAAGCCTCTGCCTTCGGCTCAGGTCATGATCCCAGGGTACTGGGATCGAGCCCCGCATCGGGTTCTCTGCTCGGCAGGGAGCCTGCTTCCTCCTCTCTCTCTCTGCCTGCCTCTCTGCCTACTTGTGATCTCTATCTTTCAAATAAATAAAATCTTTAAAAAAAAAAAAAACTTTTTATCTTGGTGAAGTCCCAGTAGTTCATTTTTGCCTTTGTTTCCCTTGCCTTTGGAGATGTGTCTAGCAGGAAGTTGCTGTGGCCGAGGTCAAAGTGGTTGTTGTTGCCTGTATTCCCCTGTAGGATTTTGATAGATTCGTCTCTCACATTTAGGTCTTTCATCCGTTTTGACTCTATTTTTGTGTATGGTGTAAGGAAATGGTCCAGTTTCATTCTTCTGCATATGGCTGTATAATTTTCCCAACACCATTTTTTTTTGAAGAGATTGTCTTTTTTCCATTGGACATTCTTTCTTCCTTTGTTGAAGGTTAGTTGACCATAAAGTTGAGAGTCCGTTTCTGAGTTCTCTGTTCTGTTCCATTGATTTATGTGTCTTTTGTTGTGCCTGTATAGTACTGTCTTGATGATTACAGCTTTGTAATACAGCTTGAAGTCCAGAGTTGTGGTGCCACCAGCTTTGGTTTTCTTTTTCAACATTTCTTTGGCTATTTGGGGTCTTTTATGGTTCCAAACAAATTTCAGGATTATTTATTCTAGCTCTGTGCAAAAAGTTGATGATATTTTTTTAAAGATTTATTTATTTGACAGAGATCACAAGTAAGCAGAGAGGCAGGCAGAGAGAGAGGAGGAAGCAGGCTCCCCGCTGAGCAGAGAGCCCGATGTGGGGCTCGATCCCAGGACCCTGAGATCATGACCTGAGCTGAAGGCAGAGGCTTAACCCACCGAGCCACCCAGGTGCCCCAGTTGATGATATTTTGATAGGGATTTTGTTGAATGTGTAGATTGCTCTATGTAGCATAGACATTTAAATAATATTTGTTCTTCTAATCCATGAGCATGGAATATTTTTCCATTTCTTTGTGTCTTCCTCAATTTCTTTCCTAAGCGTTCTATAGTTTTCTAAGTACAGATCCTTTGCCTCTTTGGTTAGGTTTATTTCTAGGTATCTTGTGGTTTTGGGTAGAATTATAAATAGGATCAATTCCTTGATTTATCTTTCTTCTGTCTCATTTTTAGTGTATAGAGATGCAACTGATTTCTTTGCATTGATTTTATATCCTGCCATGTTCCTGAATTGCTATATGACTTCCAGCAATTTTGGGGTGGAGTCTTTTGGGTTTTCCACATAGAATATCATGTCATCTGCCAAGAGTGAGAGTTTGACTTCTTCTTTCCTGGTTTGGATGCATTTAATTTCTTTTGTTGTCTGAAGCTAGGACTTCTAGTACTAAGTTGAGTCACAGTGGTGAGAGTGGACATCCCTGTTGTGTTCCTGACCTTAGAGGAATAGCTCTCGGTTTTTCCCCATTGAGAATGATATTTGCTGTGGGCGTTTTGTTTATGGCTTTTATGATATTGAGGTTTATTCCCTCTATCCCTACATGCTGGAGAGTTTTAATCAAGAAAAGATGCTGTATTTTGTCAAATGCTTTTTCTGCATCTTTTCAGAGGATCATATTATTATCATATTATCATATTTATATATATATAATATTATAGGATCTTTTATTAATGTGATGTATCACATTGATTTGCTGTTGTTGAACCACTCTTGCATCCCAGGAATAAATCCCACTTGGTCCTGATGAATAATCCTTTTAAAGTACTGTTGGATCCTGTTGACTTGGTGATAATTTTTGCATCCATGTTCATTAGAGATATTGGTCTGCAATTTTCCTTTTTGGTGGCGTCTTTGGTTTTGGGATCAAGGTAATGCTGGCCTCATAGAGTTTGGAAGTTTTCCTTCCCTTTCTAGTTTTTGAAACAGCTTCAGAAGAATAGGTATTAATTCTTCTTTAAATGTTTGGTAGAATTCCCCTGGGAAGCCATCGGGCTCTGGACTCTGGTTTGTTGGGAGTTTTTTGATTGATGCTTCAGTTTCCTTGCTGGTTATAGGCCTTTTCAAGTTTTCTATTTCTTCCTGTCTTAGTTTTGTAGTTTATATGTTTCTAGGAATGCATCCATTTCTTCCAGATTGCCTAATTTGTAGGCATATAGTTCTTTATAATATGTTCTTATAATTGTATTTCCTTGGTGTTGGTCGTGATCTCTCCTCTTTAATTCATTATTTTATTAATCTGAGCCCTTTCTCTCTTCTTTTGGTAAGTTTGGCCAGGGGTTTATTGATCTTATCAATTCTTTCAAAGAAGTAGCTTCTACTTTTGCTGATCTATGCTACTGTTCTTTTGGTTTCTATTTCATTGATTTCTGCTCTGATCTTTAGAAGTTCTCTTCTCCTGCTGGGTTTAGACTTTATTTGCTGTTCTTTTTCTAGCTTCTTTAGGTGTAAGGTTAGGTTGTGTACTTGAGACCTTTCTTGTTTCTTGAGAAAGTCATGTATTGCTATATACTTCCCTCTTAGGACCGCCTTTGCTGTATCCCAAGGGTTTTGAACAGTTGTGTTTTCATTTTCATTTGTTTCCATGCATTTAAAAAAATTCTTCTTTAATTTCCTGGTTGATCCATTCATTCTTTAGTAGGATGTTCTTTAACCTCCATGTATTTGAGTTCTTTCCAAATTTCTTCTTGTGATTGAGTTCAAGTTTCAAACCATTGTGGTCTGAAAATATGCAGGGAATGTGAGGAAACAGATCCTTTTAAGACATTGCATCTGCCAGTGTCTTGATCTTGGACTTCCCAGCCTCCAGAACTGTGAGACATAAATTTCTCTTGTTTATAAACCACCCAGTTTGCATTATTTTTGTTATAGGGGCCCAGCCAGATTAAGACAAGTGCCATGGGAAAAGTACAGCAGTATCAGGAGGATAAGAAATGCTAGGGTTAGGGGAAGCATAGCTTGTAATTTTGTTGTTCTAGAACTTAAAAATACTAAGTAAGCTTATTTAGAGAAGAGGTAGAGCGTTAAATCTTGATTCTATAAGTAACACATTTTTTCAGTGTTTATCCTTTGAGTGATATCCTATATATCCATATAAAAATATGGAATGTTTCATGAATTTGTGTGTCCTTCTTGCACAGGGGCCATGCTAATATCAATATCATTCCAATCTTAGTATATATACTCCTGAAGTGAGCATAGGTTGTAATTTTAAATGGGGTCAAGGGTAGGGTTCATGAAGAAGACAGTATTTGAATAAAGCAGTGGCTCTCAACCGGGGAGGGGGCAGTTTTGCCTTGCATAGGACATTTGGCATTGTCTAGAGACATTTTTGGTTTTTATCACTAGGGGATGATTGGGCATTGCTACTGACATCTAGTGGGTAGAGGTCAGAGATGCTGTTAAACATCCTCCAGCACATGGGACAGCTCCTCACAACAAAGAATCAGACAGCCCAAAATGTCAGTAGTGCTGAGGATGGGAAACCTTACATTTAAAACTTAGGGGCTGAGAGGGTGTGGGCTTGTGTACAGGTCTGAGGGAGGAGCTTTCTGGGAAAAGAGAAAACCCATCCTAAGGTAGGAACGTGACAGCCTTTTTAGAGGAACTGAAAGTAGGCCCAGAAGTGTTGGACATGGGGTGAGATGGTGAATGGAGGCAAGGTTATGTAGTGCCCCGGGGTGGTCATTGTAAGGACTTTGACTTTTATTCTGAGCCATGGGAGGTTTTGTTGGTGTGGGGGGTTATGTCATGATATGATTTAGGTTTTACAGAATCACTGTGGCTGTTATGTTGTGTATGGATTATTTCAGGAAAGGATCAAAACAAGGAGAGACCAGTTGGGAGCCTGTTGCAGTAATCCAAGTGAGAGATGATGTAGAGCAGTGATAGTAGTGGTGGGATGGATGTATGTTGAACTGTATAACAAGGACATCATTGGTGACCTTAACATGAACCATTTTGGTGGAGTGGTGGGGACCTGATTCTAGTGGGTGAACAGGAGAGGAGTGGGAGGCAGTGAATATATATGGTTCTTTTGAGTTTTTCTGCAAAGAGGAACAGCGAAATGTAACAGTGACTGTAGGGAAAGTGGGGTCAGGAAGTTCCCTTTTTTTGTTAAAGGTGGAAGAGTAAGAGCATGCTTATATATTTATGGAGATGTTCTAGTAATGAGGCAGGAAAATGATGGTGCAGGAGAAAGAGAAGGGAGCATTGGTAAGTAATGAGCTTAAATAAGCTTGTGTCTTTTTTATTCCTTTATTTCACTTTAGTAGGATTTCTTTAGGAGAGATCAAGTGAGCACGCTTGCATGCAGGGGCAGAGAGGGGCTGAGGGAGAGGGAGAGAGAGAATGTTAAGCGGGCTTCCTGCCCAATATGGAGCCCAATGCAGGGCTCAATCTCATGACCTGGGATGATGACCTGAGCCACAGTCAAAAGTCAGACGCTTAACTGACTGGGCCACCCGGGCAACCCCATTTTAGTAGGATTTCTATGAGGATTATTCTGTTATTTTACCCAGAAGTCCCTTTCATTCTTTTTTTCTTAGGGATTACAATATAGGAATAGGAGTTTTAGTCTCCATTTTATAAATGAAGAAACCAAGGTCTCAGTTCATACAGTGGCAGAGTTGTATTTCCTATCTATTTACCATTATCTTTCAGGTCAGACTCAGTTTTTCAGTTTCCCATCCTTCCAGGACCCCAGTGACCTTTGAATCTTGCTTCCAGAAAACATTGCTTTCTAACCAGCCAGTAATAAACAGATGAACCGGTCTTTTTTCAAATCACCAACCTCAAAATTTGAAAAATATGTTCAGTGTAGTTAAGCATGTCCTCTATTGCATGTATGTGACAGCATAGCAAAAGTGATTAAGTGCAGCCTTAATTGATTTTACCCTCTCAGGCAGCACTATTTTTTGGTATAACTTCTCCTTCCATGCATCATTTGGGGTATATTTGAAAATACAGTGGAACTAGAACACATGTATTACCAAATATGAAAGGACCTAGTAAATGAGACAGTGTGTCTTGTTGTGATAGCAACTGGCTTGTGTTTGAGAAGTTTAGCTTTAGGGGCACCTGGGTGGCTCTGTGGGTTAAG